>NW_015510288.1:0-12532 GCF_001515645.1 Sinocyclocheilus grahami
ATATAGAAATCCTGGCCAGGGAAAATGGCACGCATGGTCACCCTAGGTTAGAGGTGTTTCTAATAGCTTATTATTTGTTTTTCTTCTTTTATGGGAAGATAGTGAGGAAGAGCAACAAAACCTCTGCATTCTTCCGAAGAAGATGGAAGGCTGTGAAAAAACCCTTTCAGAAAAACAGAGTGGAGCCTATTGGGATCTCAGCACAGCCTGATCCAGAGCCATCGTGTGTCCCAGGTCCTCAAGCAGAACTTCAAGTGGATCTGGTTGATGAAGAGCAATTGTGTGTTGCAGGCCCAAGTGGTCCTAAACCTCAAGTGACAACAGAAACTCAAAAAACTCAAGTGACAACAGAGTCCACACAAAAGAGAGATGTGCAGCTGAAGGCTGACATCAGCAGCACCATCTCAGAGAATGGGAATGGCATGAATATTTCTCCCGCAACCAATGAGAAGAGCAGATCAAAAGGTGAATGTCAACAGACCATTTGAAATACATTACAGTGAGATGCAAACACGAATGTGGTACAATATGGAATATGTGTAGTTATATTTCTTATATGCATATTGATATCTAAATATTTCAATCATCCATTAATACACCAAATCTAATGTGTACCACAGAGCAACAACTGCATGTTGGCTCTGTTAAATAAAGTAACCAATGTCAAACAGCACAACATTAGCACAATCTTACAAGTTGGACTAATTATTCATGTTTAATCTGTGGTTTGTTTCTAATAGCTTATTATTTGCTTTTTTTTTTTCTTTTATCTGAAAATAAGTGAGGAAGAGCAACAAAATCTGTGGATTCTTCCAAAGAAGATGGAAGGCTGTGAAAAAATCCTTCCAGAAAAACAGAGTGGAGCGGATTGGGATCCCAGCACAGCCTGATCCAGAGCCATCGTGTGTCCCAGATCCTGAAGCAGAACCTGACGTGGATCTGGTTGATGCACAACAGTTGTGTGCCGCAGGGCCAAGTGGTCCTGAACCTCATGTGAAAACAGAAACTCAAGTGACAACAATGTTACACAACCATTTCCCTCGAAACATTTTCCAACTGGAGCGTCGCATGTGCAAATGTAGAGTGCAATGGACACCTGTCACTGAGGTCTGGCCCAGTGTCTTCATTGGAAATGAGTAAGTCTACAACACACTTCTACCATAAGAACAGGAATCAAACACTATGCAGTTATATTTCTCTCATTGTCAAGAGTTGTTTTTTAATTCTTCACTGTAAATCATTTTTAATGAAAGACTAATCTAGGCTGTTGTGTTCTTGTGCAGAGAGACAGCAATGGACCGAGTCAAACTGAAGGAGATGGGTATGACTCACATCCTGAACACTGTGGCATACAAGGAATATCTACAAGGAAAGATCGATACAAAGGTGGAATATTATCAAGAAATTAACATCACTTACTACGGTGTGCTTGTAATGGATGAACACAGGTTTGACATCAGCAAGGACTTATTCCCAGCTTCAGAATTCATCCACAAGGCCCTGAGTAACACAGAAAGTAAGAGCTGACACACATACACACTTTATCATCCATCATTTATTCTACAGTGACAAACTGTGTATGGATGAATTTGTTTTGAATGTCTTTCTTTTTTTCTCTCAGATAGGTTGTTAGTGCACTGCATAGATGGTGTCAGCCGCTCTGCCACATTTTTTCTGGCATACCTGATGATCCACCATGAAATGTTGTTGGAGGATGCCATTGACCACGTCATAGACAAGAGATGGATCAGGCCAAACAGGGACTTCTTGAAGCAGCTGATAACCCTCAATTCAAACCTTGTAACACAGCAGAAACTACAGCTAAGAAAACAGATAAACACAGATAAAACAAAACACGGAGAGGACCCAGTTGCACAGCCTGTTCCAGAACAATTGTGTGAGCCAGGTCCAAGCATACCTAAACCAGAACCTCAAGTGACAAAAGAGCTTTCAGCGTTAGAAAGTCATGTCTCTCACAGCCTCCTTCAACTTCAGGATCGCCTGGATGAATGTACATTGGACTGCACACCTGTCACTGAGGTCTGGCCCAATGTCTTCATTGGAAATGAGTAAGTCTACAACACATTGACTGCCACATATATGACATATAATACAGTATGAACAGGAATCAAACAGCAGTCATATTTCTCTCCTTGTTTTCTGAGACTGTTTTATAATTTTACATTGTGAATCCACTTTAGTGAAAGACTAATCTAGGCTGTTGTGTTCTTGTGCAGAGAGCCAGCAAGAAACCGAGCCAAACTGAAAGGGATGGGTATTACCCACATCCTGAATGCTGCGGCAGTGGAGAAGAGCTTGAAGATCTCGTTTGAAATTCCAAGCAAGAACAGCCTAAAAGGAAAGGTCAATACAGGAGCGGCATATTACCAAGGCAGGAGCATCAATTACTATGATGTGCCTGCAGTAAACAAATGCTCGTTTAACATCAGCGAGTACTTCTTCCCAGCTGCACAGTTCATTCACCAGGCCCTGAGTAACCCGGAGAGTAAGAGCTGATGCACACACACAGACACACACATCATTTATTTGCTTGTCATTTATCAAGTGTCCTACGGTGATAAGCTGTCTTAGAATTACTTTGTTTTGAGCGTCTTTCTATTTTTATTTCCACAGATAAGGTGTTGGTGCACTGCAAAAAGGGTATCAGTCGCTCTGCCACACTTTTTCTGGCATACCTGATGATTCACCATGACATGATGGTGGAGGATGCCATTGACCACGTCATAGAGGTGAGATGCATCCGGCCCAACATAGGCTTCTTGAAGCAACTGACAATCCTCAATTCAAACCTCAAAAGTCGGCGAATACTACAGTTAAAAAAAGACTACAGTTAAAAAACAGATCAAAGTAAAAAAAAAATACAAAGCAAAATAAAATTCAATATTTAACAGTTACAAATATGTAAAATCATACCTTTGGTCAAAGTAAAACAATTTGTCTAAATTATATTCAAATGAGCTTTATTTCTGTGGAGTAGCATCATGTTACTAAAGCAACAGAAATACACAAGTAGTACAAACTTTTTTTTTTTTTTAAGTAAAGAAACACCTTGCCTACAGAAGTTGTAAATGCCTCTTCAAAACCACATAAAACCCATTACTGTCAGTCATAGACAGTAAAAATGTTGACAACAGGACAAATTAATTTGGAACCTTTGACGCCTTACTGTAGACAGCTTCAGGTTGTTATGCGCAACATCAGACTCGTGCAGTGTAGACATGGTGTAACTCTCTAACTCAGATAATGACTGCTGCCTTCTCTCCCAAAAGATATGCCATTTAGTCTCCACTGACAAAGTGAATTGGAATGTCTGATGTTACATTAGTATTCTGTATATTTTGATACTGTAATTCTTACAAATTTGGATTTTAATCTACAATTAATCCAAAATGCCGCTGCACGATTAATCTTTAATGAGCCGAAAAGAACATGTCACACCTCTGTTTATCAATTTGCACTGGCTACCAGTAGGTGCTCGCATTAAATTCAAGGCATTAATGTTTGCCAACAAAACCACCACTGGCTCTGCACCCATTTACCTAAATTCATTACTTCAGAGTTATGTGCCCTCTAGAAGCTTGCGTTCTGCAAGTGAATGGCGTATTATTGTGCCATCTCAAAGAGGCACTAAATCCCTTTCACAGACTTTTTCATTAACTGTTCCCTCCTGGTGGAATGACCAACCCAAATCAATCCGAGCAGCTGAGTCCTTAACCAGCTTCAAGAAACGACTAAAAACACATATGTTCCACCTTTATTTGACCCTCTAACTCTAGCACTTTCTATTCTATTTTAATTCTACTTTATCTATATTTATCTTTTTTATTTTAAAAAAACTACAACAAAAAACTAAACACTAGCTTTCTATTTTTTCTATTCTATCTACTTTACGTTTTCTTTGTGTGTGTGTATAATATATGTATGTATGTGTGTGTTTGTATATGTATTATATATATACATATACATATACACACACACTTGGCTACGTGTACGGTGTTAGGCTAACCGAGACTTGTCATTTGCACTTGCAAATTTGTCTGCTAAATGACAAAATAAAAATAAAATTTTTAAATTGTGATTGACGTTTTATTGTAACAGCAAAATAATTCAGTGTTTCTTAATTACAAACGCACCTGCAATGACACTGAAAATGTCAATAAACAATAAACTCTTTCTAATGGCCTCATATTTGCTTCACTTAGGAAAGCTCATCCTCCACATATGTATGAAACATTCTATGAAATGTTTCTACATTCTATGAAAACCTTCTTCATTGGCAAAGTAGAAAATATTAACCTGTTTTCAAAGTACACACATTACGCATTATACTGATTGGCTGTTAGGATCTACTTACAAGCCGTCTGCGATTGCACAGTTGAGAAGATGGTCATATTGGCCAAGATGATTTCCCCAAGATCCTTCTTAAGTTCTTGCAAGATCGCTATTCTGAGGCAGTGCGTGTGCAACCACATTCGCCTTCTGACCCTGTCTCCATAAAGGGGTAGCTACAGGGTCAGAAGAGGAGGTTAAAGGACCCTGACCACGGTGGAGGATGTATCACTCAAATGCTGCCGATCTAACCTTTGCCTCCCTGAACTTCTGGACCACCGTCTCAATGGAGATTCCAAAAAGTCCAGTAGGCGAGAGCGGAGCATCAAGGAGGAAAGATCTTTCCTTCTCCTTGATCCCCGAAAGGTTTAACCACAGGGCCGCCTGCTCGGTGCAAGCAGAGCTCCAGGACTGTGTATGAGGACACCCCCTCTCCTTGATCTTTACTAAGGTTAGCACTAGTCAGGTTACTGTTATTGTGCCAGTATTCAACTCTGAGTATGTTGACTCTGTTTAGTGCGTTCACCATGACTATGAAAAGCCATGATCAATGGAGCTCCGAAATTATGATTGAACATAGTTTCCAACAAAAAGATGTCCGCATACTTCCGAGTCAATACTTAATTGTTAATTACTGTTATAATATCAAAGGTAAAAAGTGGCAGAATGGTAAGTTATTGAACTAATATTAATTTTTATGGTATCCCACAGGCAAAAAGCTAAAAATGAAGTATAAAAGCATAATTCAATCAGGTAAAGCTTTAAGCATAAAAGGTTCATGGGTGTAGGCTACATGACTTTACAAACATTTGACATATTCAATAAATATCATTCAGTGTCTATTTCAATGTGCAGCAGCTTTTTCCACGTAGTCAAATGCTCTTTTCACATAATTAAATGGTCTCTAATCCAAACTGTTGCATTTCTTAATTAGAGTAATGAAATTAACATTCAACTTCTATTCAGCCAACAGCAAGAAGGCTCGCAAAATAATGTAGAACAGAAGAAGAGGATGGCCACAATACTAAGTATTGGAAGAATATTATAATCCAACAGGAAAAAGAATAACTGGTGCTTTTGTATTTGTAGGAAATAAAGATGACCAAATAAATATAACAGCTGTTGTGGTGGTGGTTACGGCATATTTCTCCAACTACCCTTCCATCTGGCATCCTTCCATTCCACACAGTAATCTGATGAATTTTCGATGGGTTTAAAGAGCGTGAGAGCGAGACACACTTTCCTTACTGCTCTGCATACAGTGGTCTTACTGATGTGCTCTGCATCCCTGATGTTCTATAGAAAACTACCATTAAAAATAGTACCACTCAAATAAATATGCATGTGGATATGGCAAAAAAAATCAAAATAATCCTCTCCCGATGTAAATGTAACTCTCTACGAATTAATGCAGCCTCTTCATGTACAGGATTCTGTATAAAAGGACTACATGATGAAAATATGTGCAATGAATGAATGTACCAGCACTGCAAAAAATGCTTTTCTTACTTGGTAATTTTGTCTTGTTGTTTCCAGTCAAAATATCTAAAGATTCTTAAATCAAGATGCATTTCTACATAAGAAAAATGAACATGAAACATGAACCCACCCAGCCAAGTGGACTCTGAAAGACAAAAACAAACACGTGGGAGACAATCACACAGACATATAGAGTCCTGAAAGTTTTAAATGTACTGTACGAGTTAGGATTTACCACTTATGATGTGTCAAAGCATTATGAGATATTATTCCATTAGTTCTGCTTCTATTTTACTGTTGTACAACATCAACAACCATAAATATAGTAGTTCATTTACAAATCACTATTTTAAGATCTCTCTTTATTTATTTAAATTTATGTTTTTAACAAATAAGCATAGCCAGCAAAATTAAAGGTGCACAAGTAGGTGGTTTTTTTATTATCCAGTTATCTTGGACTTTATACTGACACCTACTGTTCACACAGCAGCAGAATACGGTTGTCAGTCCTGTATTTCTGTCATTAATACGGTTACGTTCACACACAGTATGGTTATTTTCAGGCGTGACAACTGCATTCTGTAACCGAAGTTGCTGTGTGAACGTGACATTTCGAGACTCACACCTGTAAGTAAATGTGGTTGTCAATCTCAAAAACTGACAGTGTGAACGTAGCCTATGTGTGTACAGAACACCATTAAGGAGTAAAAGGTGAACTGACAACTGAATTTAGTTGCAGTGTGTATGTGACCTAGTGACTGCCATAAAAGTCATTGAGTTTCGTACCAATCCGATTAAGTAGCGATTTTTAAAAGTAAAAAAAAAAAAAAAAAATTCCGGTCTAAAATGACAGAACACCAGAGGGTTAATGAATCGACAGCCTATCGGCTAATCTTCAACATGTTATACACCAAACAATAGTTCTGGATTGAACTATTTTTAGAGTTTATACCGAAAAAAAAATGTTGTTTTATAAGATAAGTCACAGACTTTTTGTGACAGGTGGGATTCATCTTACAGCACTGTATCACTGAAATCTGTATGGTAATTAAATATCAAATATATTGTTTTGTCAAAATTTAGACTTTTGTTGAAAATGTGAAAGTATTAGTTTTTGCATTATTATTCATCAAATCTAAAACAATTCAGATGAAAGATAAAAAAAAAAATAAAACTATCTAAAATGACCAAACACTACCAGAGGGCAAAATCAACAATCATAACTACATGTAGAAATGAGTCATGTTAAATTTTGTTTTGAATAGGGAGCAAGGAAAATACAGAGAAATTTATAAGACAGGCAGGAACATTCTGATCTCTTAACTGGAGCTAAAAATACAGCCTTAGGTAAGAATTAGGAGGAATTGGAGGTAAGAATTCAAGAGTAGGCAGTCTTCTTTCTTCTTTTTGAGCAGAATTAATCTCATTCTTGCCTTAAAGGGATTTAACAATGAAAAAGTTCTGCCAAAAAGGACAAGTTAGACCAGCCCTGCAGAGTTTTGCTCCAACCCTCATAACAAAGCACCTGCCTGTAGCTTTCCAGTAACCCTTAAAACCATAATTAGCTTGTTCAGGTGCGTTTCATGAGGGTTGGCGCTAAACTCTGCAGAACAGCGGCTTTCCAGGACTGACATTGGCCACCCAATGATTAAGATTGGACAATCTTATTTCTAAGGATGTGTAAGGAGTTTTTCACTGTTAATTATCATGTTATGCATATGTTATTTTTATGATTATAGATTTATTCTGGAGAAAATGGACCTGTCCAGTAAAGTAACACCAGCACAAACCAAGAAAAAGTTGGACGATTTAAAAAAGAAAAAGAAAAGGTAATCTAAGATGCACTTGTACACTTGTACAGTCCCATGTCTAAGGTGTCTCAACTCTATAAAATTGACATTTTCAATTTCAAATTTGAATGTTTCAAATTTCTTTTCTCCTAGAATACATCATGTTGATAATTATTAGCTCTACCATTTCAGCCTTAACTTGTATTGACAGCTTTACAAACTTAAGATCTTTAATGCTATTAAAATTTTTTATGCTATTTATGTAGGGTGACCATATTTTAGTTTTTCAAAAAGAGGACGGTAGGGGGCGGGGTTCGTGGGTGCGGAC
This sequence comes from Sinocyclocheilus grahami, assembly GCF_001515645.1. Lineage (NCBI taxonomy): Eukaryota > Metazoa > Chordata > Actinopteri > Cypriniformes > Cyprinidae > Sinocyclocheilus > Sinocyclocheilus grahami. Next base: position 7,948 of record NW_015510288.1, read on the forward strand.
AGGGGCGGGGCTTCGCCTAACAGTATATGTAGCAAGTTTTTTTTGTTTGTTTGCTTATTTTGTTTTTATAATAAATAAAAATAAAACAAGTAGAAAGAATAGAAAAAGAATAGGGAATGCTAGTGTTAGAGGGTACATTTTTAATAAAAATAAAACAAGTCAATAGAACAGAAAAAGAATAGATAATGCAAGTGTTAGAAGGTCATTATTTATAATAAATAAAAAGAAAATAAGTAGAAAGACTAGAGAATGCTAATGTTAGAGGCTCTTCTTTCTTTATAAATAAAACAATTAGAATAGAAATAGAATAGAGAGTGCAAATGTTAGAGGGTAAAGTTTTTTAATAAAAAAAAAACGAGGAGATAAAATTAGAAGTAGCATTAGAATAGAGAGTGCTAGGGTCAAATGAACCGTTTCTTGAAAATATTAAGGACTCGGCTGCTTCAATTGAGCTGGGCAGGTCATTCCACCAGGAGGGAACAGCTAATGTAGAAGTCCATGAAAGTTTTATCATAGGTAGAATGCAAAATGTTTCAATACAAGCATTTCAGTCAAATGTAATGTATGCAATATTTCAAACCTTTAACCCATTTGGGAAAATCAACCCATGGCAACAGTTTAAAAGTAGCCCAATTTTACGGAAAAAATGCGGACTTGGCAACCCTGCATCCAACAAGAGCTGCAGGAGTCAGATTTGGCTGATCACAGGTCGAGAATAAGGAGAGATGACTTGAGTATTTGCTGCTCAACAGATCCTGAGGTCATTGATAAATATCTGCTCTTGCAAGATGTGCTCCCTTTACACAGAAGTGCGTGTGATTGCGAAATCGAAAGTGAAAGTAAACAGCGCAAACGCTCATTCAAAAATATCTAAATACACTGCATCCTGCGCGGCTCCCTGATGCGCCAAAATTATATACAATATTAGAATGTTTAAAAGGAGTGGACACGAAAATTGCGGGTGGCGAAACACATGTTGCGGGAGCAGGCGGCAATGGTCAGAGATTCATCGGGAGTGAGATTAAGAAAACAGCCAAATCCCGGACATTTTGGGCAATTACGAAATCACGGCTGGACGCATTTGTGTAGGTCCAAAAAGAGGACATGTCTGGGGAAAAGAGGACGTACGGTCACCCTATTTATGCCACCATGCCATCTATAGTTAATGTGTCGGCATGGCAAAAAGAGAATTGCTTGCAACTAAATGTGTCCAAAACAGTATGTATGTTTTTCTAAGTCAAACAGTAGTACTAAAAACATGTTTATGTGTCAGGGGTGAGGCTGCAGGTAGTGTCTCTATATAAATACCTTGGAATGCAGATGGATTCTAAACGTACATTTAAAGCTCAAGTTAAAAAGGTTTGTAAGCAGGTTAAGGTCAATCTCTTTAATTTTAGGTTTACAAGAGATTATATGTCATTAGAGGCAGCTCAGATGTATATGCATTCTATGGTTATTTCTCACATGACTTACTGTTTAACAACCTGTTCTTAGGCGAGTTCAGTGACTCTAAAACCATTAGAGTCCTTATACAAACGTTAGTCAGTATTAGAACAACTGCTTACCCTTCTACAAGAGGTGCATTAAAGGGGTCATATGACGTTGCGAATTCTGCTTTTTCTGTTAAAGCTGCACGAGAATGGAACACTATTCCGACAACTACAAGAGATCTACAGTGGTGTGAAAAAGTGTTGGCCCCCTTCCTGATTTCTCTGGAAAGGTTCTCCATTGTTCCATGTTTTTGCCATTTGTGAATAATGGCGCTCACTTTGGTTCGCTGGAGTCCCAAAGCTTTAGAAATGGCTTTATAACCTTTTCCCGGCATGTTGTGTTTACTTGTGTTATCTTTGACTAATATTTAAATTTGTTTGATGATCTGAAACATTAAAGTGTGACAAACATGCAAAAAAATAAGAAATCAGGAAAGGGGCCAACACTTTTTCACACCACTGTAAATACATATGAATTATTTGGGGTTCAATTAAAGAAATGGTTCATTAGTACTCAGCTTTGTCAACATTAGAATTCTATACCTGCTGGCTGTCATACTATTGTTTCTATTGTTTTTGATTGATTTTATTGTCCTTTTTTTGATTGAGTTATGTATTTGTTTTTATTTGCATAAAGAGCACTTAATTTCCAGCGATATCGTCGACTTGATTGCACAGATACTATTTAAACTGAACTGAGCTGGATGATGACATCACTGAATTCAATGATGAACTGCCTTTAACTGAAAATTGAGTGTTTACTATTGTCATTTTGCATTATTGACACACTACTTAATTTAATGCTGTAAAGTTGCTTTGACAATCTGTATTGTTAAAAGTGCTATATAAATAAAGGTGACTTGACTATAAACTTACTCTATTAAACTTAAGTATAAGTATCTTGTTCATTTCAAAATCTGTTTTTGTAGCCAATTATTACATTGTATTTAGTGTGTTCCACTTCCTTTTTTATAATTAGGATGAATTATGTAGTCACGGTCCTGGTTGACATCCTGTAAGGCAGACACTTGGTCTCGAACGCCATGCTGCACCAGATACTGCCCCCCCTGGATTGCATGCCTCCACAACATCCTCCTCTTGGCTGTCGACTGGTGGTATAATGTCGCCAACACAAAGGCAGATGTTGTGCAGCATAAGGTGCCGCTTTCACCTACACACAAATATGAAAATAACATTGTCACCCAAATTGTAAATTATTTTCTGACATTTGAAGCGGTGTGTGACGTAAAAGTTAAATATAGAGAAAAATAATGCAACCTTTTGTGTAAACGTTGGATGCACTTCAAGTGCCTGAAATCGCATCTTTATCATTCCACATCTTTGGAAAGATGTGCTTTGAAGCACTGAGTAGATGGTGAGGCTGGATTCTTCAATGGTGTCATAGTTGCGATTGGTTTCTCTGTGAAGGGGTACCCACCATCACAGGGGAGGAAAAAGCCCTGCGGTGGATATTTTGCCTGTTTGTAAATGGGCCTGTTCTTAAGCAACTGTGAGTTGTGGACACTACCTGGGGAAACTACAAAAATGTCTAAATATGCTCCTTGATGGTTGCATATCCCTTGAAGCAGGATGGAGGCAACAGCTTTCTGTTTTTATAAAACTGTCCATCAGGGCCAGCTGGTGGTTTTATTCTCACATGGCATCCTTTAGTGGCTCCAACAGCTTTACCAAATGCCTGGTGAGAGAAGCAAAGCCTGCACCAAGTGTTCTTCTGACTTTGGTAGGGCCACAACCTTTGGCAAGATTGCCATGACTTCATCAGCTACTCGATGTATAATTCTGTGAATGGTTGGCCGTGGCATCTCAAAAGCTTTGCGACAACCCTGTAAGATGCACCACAGGCCGACCAATACAAAAACACCAATGTCTGGACTGCTGATGAAGCAGCTCCAAGAGTTTGAGGCTCTCTCTCGTCAGACGAAAGTTTGCTTTTGTATCCCCTCAATCAAAAAACTTCTCAAGTTTAGTGTGAGAGTGCAATGATGCTGTAAACGTGTTGGCATAGCAACGTGATACTTCCCGTTTCCTATTCTGCCCATCCTACGGAGGCCGTTTCATTTAATTCGGGGTTTAGGACACTCCATATACTGCATCCTTCAGAGGACGCAGCCTTCAATATGAGACATGTCTACAGTGTCTATTGTTTTACCTTCATGCAGTCTACTCTTCAGCACAACCACCACAAACATGTCATTGTAACAGAAACTCTTTTAAATGTCAAGCATAACTGCATTAAACACTAACAGGTCTTTCCCCTTCACTAAAACACTTAATTTTATGCTCCTTATCCAGTCCTATGCAAAGTATGCTGGTAACTAGAAATCTACTGCCCAATTTTCAAAGTTTATAACTTAAAAAAAAATCGACAATCAATTAAGCAGAAATTTGAGTTTACATTACACAATATGAAGTTAATGTAATGATCAACATTATCATCCCCACAGAACTCATCTAAATAGTGTTGGCTACGTAATTAAATGAATAAATTAGAATTTTTAACTTGCAGAGCAGGTCTGTTTCCTGGTGGACCAATAACAAACGTCTCCAGCAAATCCTGTGGAATTCCACCTATGAAATGACTTTGAACAGCTGCATTCCAAATCCATTTTGAATAGATTAGCCTACTATAGCACCAGTAGTCTCTACAAGCTTTATGATTATGAGCTCCAGTAGTATCTACAAGCTTAACACTTGAATGATCTTTTTTAGGCATGTGGAAAATTAGTCTGCTTTGCATTCATGCAATATAATGCTGTCAAATCTGAGAAGGGAGCCCAAAAACTCCACAATCCTGTATGAATAGTGAACATATTTCATGGGCTGGGATTATGCTAATTCTGAATGAGCCCGCACCAGAGCCGAAATTCCCATGGACCGCGATTTCAACATTTTTGTTCAAGTTAGTATAAGAATAAAATGGTCAAACAACTGTTTTGCCCTTTAATTTGCATGAAATAATAAATTGAACAATAACTGCTAGCCAACATTCAGTCATAAACCTCTATAACAGCTTATTTGTGAAATGCACATTCAACCCTTTTGTAACGCTCAGCCCAGCGGGCTGGGGTTACTAA
>NW_015510289.1:0-561 GCF_001515645.1 Sinocyclocheilus grahami
TGTTTTGTTTTGTTTTGTTTCCTTTTTTGTTGTTCCTTCAAAAGCTATAACATTTATTGGGTCTTAAAGTAAATCCTGCAAGAAGACAGTTTTTGTTTTGTTTTGTTTTTTATTTAATTGTTTAAACACTTATTTGATTATTATGTTTTGTTTCCTGCAAGGAGGCTGTTTGATATGTTTCATATACTGCCCCTTCCTGGTTTTCAACATTTCAGTTACAAGCTCTGATTTAACATAACTGCACATTTTGCCATGTCCTATACTTATCAAATCAAAAATTGATTTGATACCCTATCTTTAACCATTTAACCCAGTTGCCATCTGTGTGTAAGTCTGTCTGTGTTTGTCTATGTGCGGTTTATTTGCATATTTAGTGCCTGTGCACATCTGGGAGTGACTAAATAAATGCATGCTGTGGTGCCTCAAACGTTTTTGAAAGATTTGTTGTAGACTTCGTATTCTCACTCAGCAAAAGTAGCACAAGCCACAGGCATATGTGATTCACAGTTAGAGCAGATGAATGTGATTATAGCAGATTAACATTATAATATGCAGATATAA
>NW_015510289.1:1901-3335 GCF_001515645.1 Sinocyclocheilus grahami
GTCACATTTTTATATTTGGTCACTGTTTTAAATAAGTAAATTAATTAAAATATTTGATATGGCTCGTTAGCTGTGGATTAAAAAACAAAAAGTTGTATAAATAGTTAGTTACTGTACCTTCAACACTTGTTCAAGCCAACAAGCTAAAGGTTAGCTTAAGTCATTTTTGTGTTTTGATACTTAATCTATAAAGTTTAACCTAGTAAAATGGGTATATAAGATTGGATGGATTATGTACATCAGTTTGTGCAGTGAATTCAGTGCAACGGTCCGAGAGTCAAACGAAACGGTTTCGTTGGACTGAGTGTTGATTTATTCTGTCAATATAAACACTGTTCATTAAAGTAAAGAATGCATCCATTTAAACACTCCAGCCTCAATATTCTGTTGATTTGTTTCATACACCGGAGGAAGCTGAAAGATCCTAATGGCACAATCACTCATCAACTTTACTGTAACTTTTCTCCATTTCAGCAGGGCAGCTCCCAATTGAAAGTCACTGACGTGTTAAATGGAAAGGTATCACCGCGCTCTGCCACGTAATGGCACGGCCGCTTAATCTCATCTGATAGTTTGACAGAAAAATTTGATTCGAGTTGAAAGTAGCCAGCTAATGAACTGTGTCTGTACACCTTCTCACAATCTCATAGATTCAGAGACACCTAAGACCTTCCCGTTTCTCCCCACGGAGTCCTCGTTGCGATGAAAAAAGCAAACCGAAAGAATCAGTGAATAAAAAAGTGCAGTTACTGAAGCAGTCTGTCTCACCGCCTAAGTGTATTTACATAAGCTACTGAACTAAAGTAAGCGAGTGCATTTTGCCCTCATATTGGAGATGAGGAATGCTAATGCATTCAAATGAGTTGATTTATTTAAGAGTAGTTCATCTGCCGGGCCAGTATCTCTGTGATTACTCCAGTTACGTTTAATCACAGACATTCATGGAAATATGATAGCTTTACTGTATAAACCAATCACATTTTTTGCTTTTTTGAAATAAATGTGCTATGTAGAATTACATTTATGGAAACTAAGCTGCAAAATTGGGTCGTTTTGAAATCTTCATGGTCTTGGCATCACAGGCACAAACACATTAGCATATGACCGCCCACTTTTCTTATCAATCATATTCAGTGTTGCATATTCAATTTGGCCTGCCCTGATGAATGACAGTGTGATCTAGGCCGCTGTAGGAATAATAATAATAATAATAATAATAATAATAATAATAATAATAATAAAAAAAAAAATGTATGTCTAATATGTAACTCACTCAGTATTCATTTTTTTAAACATTGTATAAAATTTATATAATTTGCAATCATGCTCACATGCTAATATTCAGAAAAACTGCACTATCTTGACTGATATTACTTAACTATGTCTAAATATAAAAAAAACAAAAACCCATACAGGATTTTTTTTTTTTGCTTT
>NW_015510289.1:3355-7286 GCF_001515645.1 Sinocyclocheilus grahami
AAAGCACTGAATGCTTTAGGACTTTCCAAATTAGTTTTTTTTTTTTTTTTTGTGAAGTGAGTGACGACTCGTTAAAATGTCACATTAACAGTGTTTTGGTGCAAAAAAAAAAACCTTGACAAACTTTATAAGTGGACTTTAGGATAATAAAACACTACAAAAGTTTACACCTCACCAGTGAAATGCATTTACCCAGAAAACTATGTCATAAAGTCTCTGGTAATTTACAGCTTTTTTATACTTATAATGAATTACTATAAAATGTCTTACAGTCTGCACTAAACTTATCCGGCTGAATTTATGTAGAGATTGAGTTAAGCCAATAAAAGCTCTGGGTTGCATTTATGGTTCACGTTAGCTTGTCCGCACAGCTGGAAGAAAGAGAAGTGGTACTGTGCATTTTTTATTTTTCTTATTTAAAAACACTGCATTGATTTCCTGTCCTCTTTCCTTTCACAGGTGTAAATGCATGCAGTATGCAGTTGTGTTTTTGTACAAGACATTTGTATGTCTCTGTGAATGAAGGAAACGGCATAACAAGGTGAGTGTGCAGATTTCCTGCTCTTGTACTCAGAGGTCCAGCAGGTGAATGCACTGAATGATTTAAAGGGTGAGAGGGAGGCGGGGAACTACTCTCTCAATGTAATTACCATGAGTGCAGTTTGGGTGAGTGGAGATGACACCCTATCATCTGGCCCTGATGTGTGTGTCTGCACACCCAAACACATCCATCCCCTCCAGCAATTACATCTTTTTGTGTGAGGAAGGATTGTGGAACTGTTATAATTAGGAATGTCAATCGATTAAAATACTTAACTGAATTAATTTCTTGATGCACTTGGTAAATAATTGAATTAATCACAAATGTCAAATGTTAAATAAAAAAACACACACACACACACACACACACACAAACAATATTTGCATTACTGTGTTTTTTGTTTATCACTATATTATTTGTATGTTTATTCATTATTTATATTTTCAATTTGTATTAATTATTTATTTATTTATTATATTAATTAATTAATTTATGTATGAACTATTCTTTACATTTATTATTACTATTATTATTATTATTACTATTTTAATAATTTTATTTATTTATTTAGTTTAAATTTTTATAAGTTATTATTGTTGTTGTGGTTATTATTGTAAATTAATTTGTATTTATTTATCACTACTACTACTACTACTACTACTACTAATGTATTATTATTATTATTATTTATATTGTTATTATTTAAATTTTTAGTTGCTCATTAAATAGTGCTTTTTTATTAGGTTTAGGGTGTGTACAGAACCTAACTGAAAAACTAGTTGTTAACACAGAGATGTCACTCTCTTTTGGACGATGACAGAGTACTTGAGTTGTATCTCTCTTCTCCATGTACAGTGCCAGCAAATCACTGAGATGGAGGCATGTGTCTTGACTCATCACAAAATTTGACACCGGTCTGTCTCCCTCCACCGTCCTGTCCTTCAGTCTCAGACTAACTTGTAAATTATAGTCCAGAAACAGCACACTGAAGAATATAAAGCAGAGCCTGTTTGGTTGGCAGTTTACCAAAAATTACATCTCCAGTCATTAATACCATTTTTGAAATTTGCTAATACTGTTTGCTTCCATATTTCTCATTTCCTCTTTTGTGCTCATGTACCTTTAAGACATCTACGTAAACAACCTTTGTTATAATTGATTCAGATTATTTGCTTACTTATGGGTCGCTGTCTTGCTGACAGGTTAAATATAGGTAACACTGCGCTATCCTTCAATAACATCCTCTTAGCAAAGGATGCACTCATTTAAGGCATGTTCACAAAAGTGTTAAAGTGCCCCTATTATGGATTTTTGAAAATTACCTTTCATGCAGTGTGTAACACAGCTCTAAGTGAATGAAAACATCCTGAAAAATGTTAAATCTGAAGTATACCGTCTATAAAGTTATTGTCTCTCAAAAGAAAGAGTCGACTCTGAATCACTGAAACAAGTCCTTTTTAAAACGAATCGCAAGCCGTTTCATGTTGACATCAACATGAAATATTAGCATATTGCCCGCCCACTTGTTGGTCTTTTCGCATTCGTCTGAATGAAAGTGCAAATTCATTCTTTGCCACTAGGTGCTGACACAAAGCAGCACTGCGCTCATAGGCGGAGCATGTGTAAGGCCTTCCCCTAGCCACGGGGACTTGGGGCAAAATGCCACTAAATTGGACAAAAATGCCCCTGCACAAACAAATTAAATCTATTACGTCTGTTGCTATCAAAGTGAATATGAATAGTCATGTGTCGTGTGTCGACATGTGTCGATTGCGGCATTAAATTAAGCTCATGTTGCACTGTATTTCATTTTAGGCATTTTTACAGTGTTGCGCATTTTAACCAATCACACAAAATTCTGTTGAGCTTAAGAATGCAATGGCCAATCAGAGGCGTTCAGATGAGTCATTGTTGAAACGTATCAGTTTTGTTGAGTGCGCGCGCGTTCGCTGACTGAATTCCAGACTCTTGCGAATTCTCTCATCATAAACAACAAAGCGCGGATGGACGTACAATGTAAGTAAGAGATTCATTTCACATTTGTGTACAGTTTCAGTGATTATAACGATAGTTTAGTTTTTTTGAGAGTGCTTAAATTTGCGATAGATCAATGTTAGTGATAATGTCACTTTCTATATATAATTTATTCACTGTTTGAATAACAGTGGAAAGGAAACATTATATAATTATCAATTTCTAACGTTTTTATTAAATTGTAATCGCGTTAAATACAAATTCAGTCCCATTAAACATTTTTTTTTTAGCCTACATGACACCCATGTCTGGTCCTTGCCTAAAAAGATGGGTTTATGATGTTTAATACATTTAGCTGCTTTTAGCCTTACCCTGTAGTTGTTTCACCGCAGATTAGCGTCACGCAAAGAATCATTTTGGAAAAATTAATCATTGAGCGAATCGTTTGGGAGTCGTAGAGCAAGTAAGGTAAAAATAAATGCATATTGTAAGACAATGAAAGTGTTTTTTTTGACCTTGCATGCATGTCGACCTGTTGTTGAGGACTCACAAAACCTTTTAAATTATGCTGATCACATTGACGTGTGCTAATAAGGGTTGCATTAACTTTTTAATGTAGGATGACAAGTGGTAATGTCTAATATTAGCACACATCTCTGTCATGCGTTAACTATTTAATTAAGATTACATCAGTAAAGATAATTCATCCGAAGGCACTAATTAATGGGGAAAAATACATGCAAAACAGCCCAAGCTGTCATAATGCACACAGGCTGTTCTGCGGTTCACATGATGTGCTGTGCTCTGACCTTCTCCTGCGTTGTTTTCTCAGACGGAGTGAACTTTTCACCCGCTCTGGAGTGACTGTGTGTCTTCCCGTTTAGCTGATGTGTGGAGAGTTCCTTCTGGGTTTATTCACTCCTCCCAGTCCCTCCACATCTCCAGTCTAATGCATTTGTGTTTGTGTCTGTGCAGCCGAGCGGAGGGAAAAGGAGCCGAGGGTCTCTGCTGGAAATCTCATGATGCTTGTCAAGAACATGTCATTGTCATATTTCAACTCAAATTCGAAAATATATATTTTGCTTTAAAAAAAAATGAAGCATTTTTAGGAGCCTTTGAGATATTTTGCATTATGAGATTGTTTTTTATTGAAAATTTATTAATATTGCATTATTTTTAAACTACAGTTATGAGAAGCAGCATTTTGGACCTATGAGATTCCACAGTGGGCGGAGCCACTCTGCACAACTGAAACGCAACATAATTTACTAATAATTACTAATTTCTAATAAGTATTCTAATCAAGTCAGTGTTATTTTAGTGTCACTGAGATAATATTTCAGTTATTAATATTTTGAATAATTTTTACAGTTTAATTGTAGGTAAATTTGATTAATTTTGTTATGGATTTTTATT
>NW_015510289.1:12316-12529 GCF_001515645.1 Sinocyclocheilus grahami
CAAAACTTCAAAAAGCACTGAATGCTTTAGGACTTTCCAAATTAGTTTTTTTTTTTTTTTTTGTGAAGTGAGTGACGACTCGTTAAAATGTCACATTAACAGTGTTTTGGTGCAAAAAAAAAAACCTTGACAAACTTTATAAGTGGACTTTAGGATAATAAAACACTACAAAAGTTTACACCTCACCAGTGAAATGCATTTACCCAGAAAACT
>NW_015510290.1:0-3077 GCF_001515645.1 Sinocyclocheilus grahami
TATATATATATATATATACACATGGTGCATCATTAGCTAAAATACTTTTAAAATGCTTTCAAAAAGTGAGTCATCCAACCTGAAACAGCAATACTAACTAACACAAACAATGTGTTGGCAGGACTCTCTACATACTAAACTGAAGAAACCTGTTCGAAAACAATCATTTTCACATTCGTTGATACTAGTGATATGGAAAATATGAACTTTATACAAACAATGAACAATTATGCCTGTTACCAATAAAATCAATATAAAAAATATTCTGCTAGAATACATTTTAAATAGTTGGCTAATCTGATGTTTTGATGGTCCAGGAAGAAAGCAGATACAGCAATGCTTTATGGATCTCAGTGCTTTGATTTCTTCATCTATTCATATTAAAACCTCTATAAAAAAATTATAATTTCAGTCTACATAGAAATTATTTTTGCCAATATACAGAACATTTCACAGAGGGATGAGATATCTGTATCAGAAACGCTGCTTCACAATTATCTCACACAGTCATGTCAAAACTTTTTTTTTTTTCTGTTGATATGTTCTCTGTCAGCCTTCAGAGAGGAAAGTAATTCACTCTTTGCCGCTTTCTTCCCAATAGAGCCTCATTCTGACAGCTGCTCTCTCCAACATAATGCGCTGCTGACACATAAGATACGACAAACTCATTTGAAAGGGATAATTCATTTTTCACAACTTGGTATGGTGGTAACGCAGGGATTGTTTCCTTTCGTTTTCCTCCCAATTTTTCTACACTGTCGTATTCTATTTCAGATGTCATACAAGAGGTCTACCTATAAATACAAAGCAGATGGAAGCATAAAAAGAAGACAATAGTGTCAAACCACAGCTATTTTTCTTAAAACATGTCATATAATGCATTTATTATTATTATTTTTCCTTGCATATCTAGTAAGGTTTTTTATTTATTTACTGTATATATTTTTGCATTAGAACAGTTGTAATTTCGTTTTTCATACCTATTTCACATCCTCGCTCTAATTAAACAGGCAGCAGGCTCACTGCAGCGTTTGCTGTCGTAATTTTGCTTCACACTATGGTTCAATAACAGCCACTTTACAAAGCCACATTACATTTTGACAGGATCGCAAAACAATCTGTGATTAAATGTGTTGCTCAAACTGTTAAGATCAAACTGAAATGATCACAGGCCTTGTTAAAAATAAACTTCAGCCTCTCGTTTCTAATATTCCGAAGGATATGAAGAGCGGCAGGTGCAATACAGCCAGGAAGGAACTTCACAAGGTTTGTCAGATTTTACTTTTTCATTCTAGTATAGGAATATCTATTCTATTTCATCCTTAGTACTTCACTGTCTAAAAAACAAAACTGAACTGAATAGTAATCATTGAAATTTATTTCTTCATTGTTTTTGAAAAATTAAATTGAATTAATAAAATTATAACCAGTTCTTTGTGTTATATTTTGGCATATTTCATCCAAATGGTCTTCTAAGTCAATAAAGGCACTTGCATTTAGTTCTGTTTCAACTGGATGTTATTTGCATCAAGCCATCAATGTCACAGTAAATTACATCCAATCAGAAAACATGCAAAACGGCAAATTAGTCAGCTGACTTGGGATTCTGCCACCACAGTAAAGACCCCCACAATAAACTGACATGTTTTCAACACATTTCTCAACATTCCTCTTGTGCAATGAACTCAACGCAGCTGGAACACACGCTAAGTGATGGGAACAGCGAACGAAAACCATCTGTCTTGAAAGACTGCCATACAACAGAAAAAAACTCTCATCATTTACATTTGATCAAATCCTAAACCAAATAATTGTATTTTGTGCGTGGAAACCAGTCAAATATCTTTATAGCAAAATATCTAAATCACATTCAGCATAAATTTGGCAAATTATGACACACTGCATCAGGTTTGACATATTGTTACATGTTATTGGTCTTGTCATTGACCTTAGATTGTCATTGACAAATGCATCTTGGTAGAAAAGAAGGTTTATAGTATTTAATGACTTAACTTAGAATATAGCGCACAGATCATATGGACTATAAACTTTTATGGTACATTTATGTTGATTTTATGTTATTTTTGGTGCAGCACTAATCAGTAAATACTAAATAACTCCTATTGTGTTCAAATGATATCATACAAAGTAACGCTGTTGGTAAATAATAATCACAAAATTAATTTCTGAACCCATCATGCTATCAAACCGCTTATGATCAGCATCTGCACTTCGAAATACATTCTAAGGCCTCGAAAACACTAATATACTCCACGGTTTGCTGGGCTACTGCAAGTTTCATCAGCACAATGGATGTGTGAAATAAAACACACCCTGAGTGGTCAGTCATGATGAGCAAATGTAATGTCCAATTAACGTGACGTTAGTGTGAACTCGCCTCAGTGAGTCTCTGAGCAAAAGAGCTTTAGCATCTTGTTAGAGCTTGCAGGGAAATATGCAAACTTGTCATGAAAGATAATTACCACCTTCAGTCGCCCATCTGCTGGCCGTTGACCAAATTGACTTGAATTTCATGGTTAATGTCGGCATAGATGAGCTGTAGGGGAAACTCTGCTGGGGAAATGGATGCGGCGGATTTATTTAGTTAGATTTTCTTTTCTTATCAAAGCAAGTTTGCAGTGTCAGTTCTGATCCTACTCCAATTAAATAAGACGCTCCGTTACCTCACAATTCAGCGCTTTTCCAGGAAAATACAAGGTCACCCAAACCTCCCTTATGCTTGACATCATTTCAGTGGCGTTATGACATGAATATTGGCAGGCTGGGGAAGGTTTTAACAATTTTAACTAAGTAAACAGGTCTCTTCCAGGTCTTTCTAACTCTCTCCATATGTCTTTGTCCCTCCTGCTGACTTTCCTCAGGGAAAATTCTAATTGCTTCTCTGATGACCTCCACAGAGACACTCTTAATAATCATGCAAAAATAGGCCTACACAGTATATGCAAAGCTTTTATGATATGTATACTCTAAATATGTATGTATTAGGCCAGTAGTTTACAATAATTGTTACACAGGCAAAGTTCAAATGTAATTAATTCATGAATAATTCATAAAAA
>NW_015510290.1:3102-3701 GCF_001515645.1 Sinocyclocheilus grahami
CTGTCTGTTGTATCTATTTTCAAACGGAATTGCAAATTGTATTTTCAATTGACTTTCCATATGTGGACACATAAATTGTGACAATCCAAACGCAATTGCGAATCTTGCATTACCGTTTGGATTTTCGCTTTCGCGAATGCACAGTAACTGCAACATTTCAAATGGAAAGGCAAAGTCCATTTGCAACTATATTTCCCATGTCTTACGAGTTATGAGCCTGTCACACTTAAATAGCGATATTAATTAACACGCCTGCTTTTTTACTCTGCGTCGCGCATGCGACCTGCCAAAACTCAAACAGAATTGCAATTCCTTTAGCATTTGAATTTCCAATGCCTTACATGGAAACCTGTCAATCAGTGTCATGGTGGGACTATACTACGGGATGTGTTTGTACTGGGAAGTGACACGTTTTTTATTGGCTGGTCAGTAAACGATGATCATGCTGAATTTCTGACAATGACAGTGTCATAGAAATCGCCACAATTGTAGTTTTTCTTCTAGAACAGCCGAAAATTGTGCCGTGTGTCCTGAGCTTTATGATCTTATAAGATTGCTGAAAGCTGGATCTTTTTTATTGAATCAAAACCATACTGCAC
>NW_015510290.1:5091-5902 GCF_001515645.1 Sinocyclocheilus grahami
TCAGAAATGTGTTGCCATGCATTCCCAATGGCAATGCATTCTGGGAGTGACAAAGTGGGAATGAGAGATTCCATTTAAATTAGTTTTGTGCTCAAAAGCAACTTCTGAAAAAGAGTTTGATTTCTCTAATTAGCACTTTGTGGCTGTGTTTTCTGGTGTTTTTACTCACCTTTCCCCCCCGTCTATCGCTATAGCCTCTGTCCCTTAACTTGCAAGCTAGACTTTCATACAATATAAAAGGCTGTTTTTCCTGTTTCCACTTTTCTATCGCTCTTATTTTTAATGACAGAGGCACCATTTCATCTCAGGAATTTGTTGACAGATCGTCACGTGGCTTTCTAGCCAAGCAGCCTTTAATAGATGCCTCCCCTTGCAAACGCCATAAACTCTTCACTGAACACAATTAGATCGGTGCTGTATATCAACCCTCAGGAGCTGGATCAATAAAGATGACGTGAACGTATAGCTGTGCATGAGGCGGTATGCCAGGGGCTTTATTATATGATTAATTTAGCTATTAATGAGCCATTTTAGCCTCTGACAGGTCTCAGATGATTGAGGAGAGGTTTTATCTATCTGGGCGGTGTGGATGATTTTTTTTTAGATAGTGACAGTACACCGTAGACCGCGAAGAGAGAGGATATTTATAGTGTGATGCCAAGGTAAGGTGGCATTAGGGTAGTAAATGATGCCATAATGATTCAGGATCAAATATTACAAATGTTACACCTGTTAGACTCTAATCTCTGTAAAAAAAAAATTACAATGAATGTGTCATTTTTCTGTTAAAATACTTTAGTGACTAAGTAAC
>NW_015510290.1:7402-12528 GCF_001515645.1 Sinocyclocheilus grahami
TAGAGGACGCAGTTCGAAGTTCCCATGAAAGGGAACTAATGGTTTTGGAGCTGCTGGAACGTGACATCAAGATGCTCATTGGCTGATGGTCCTACAAAAACAAGCAGAGTCCCAGTATTACTTCAAATAGAAGTCCACAAGAGTCTTCAAAATGTACCATAACATCTATGAAGCAAAAAAAAAATACGGCCAGAATTACACAGCTGCATTTAAATGGCTGCCAGAAGGAGAAATATGTTTTTGTGTCCAAATTGTGTAATTCCAATATCTACCAGCAGGGGTTCACTGAGCCATTCTAACAAGCCAAATTTGACTAAGGGTACATTTACTTGACAATGATTGTACTAAAAATGGAAAAAAAGTTTTTCTTCTGTGTTTTTGAAAAGTGTTGTGTACAGATGATAACATTGTCGAAATGATCCCTGCTCAAACAGATCTGTGAAAATGACTAAAAATGCTGTATTTTGCATGTGAGGCCAGTAGTTGGCGATGTCAATTTGTAAACAAACAGTATGTGTCTGCGCACATACACATTCCTATAACCTGAACATGTAATGCGCATACACTTGATGTCACCATTTTCACAAATTCGCGTTTCCGTAGTTAACACAGAGACAATAACGGTATCGTTTTTAAAAACGTGCACTTTTCAAAATTTTCAAATGCTTGTGGTTTTAGGCCCCCAAAACACTGTTGTCGTGTAAACAAATTAACAAAACGCATACGAAGGAACTCTAACGATGGCGCCGACGGTGATGGATGCCTCCGTGGCGTGCTCCGCAGTTGTTTTTATTAGTTTGTCCTGTCTTTAGTTATATCCTTGCAATCAGTTTCACCAGAGACGAATTGCTGGACATTCGGCAGTACACACCACCCGATATTTCACCGGTTTTCGACTATTCGGATGTTTTGCTTGACATTGTAGTCGGTGGAGCTGCGGTGCTGATCAAGCGCTTCAGGACGCGCAGACGGGGGAAGCGAGACGGGGGAAGCGAGCCGGCACGCTCGTGAAGCTCAGACAGCACGGATTCAGAACGCCTCACAGAAAAAGGCCCAGCAGAGGTTGTACTTCCTTCGCCAGCTGAGGAAGTTCAACCTGCCACAGGAGCTGCTGAATCAGTTCTACTCCGCCATCATTGAATCCATCCTCTGCACTTCTATAACTGTCTGGTTCAGCTCAGCTACCAAATCTGACCTCAGACGACTTCAGAGGGTAGTCCGGACTGCTGAGCGAATCATTGGTACAACTCTCCCTTCTTTCCAAGAAATGAACTTATCCAGAGTGAGCAAAAGGGCTGGCAGAATCACTTTGGACCCCTCACATCCAGCACACTCCCTCTTTGAACTGTTGCCATCGACGCTACAGAGCACTGAGCACCAGAACGACCAGACACAGGAACAGTTTCTTCCCTCAGGCTATCCATCTCATGAACACTTAACAATAACTGTGGAACACACACTATTTATTCACTCATACACTTATTTATCTAACACTCATACTCGGTCTACACCTAAAATTTGCACATAATATACAGTACCTGTTCATACAAAACTATTGTAATATACCTGCACATACAATTGTGATTTATATATTTTTATTTCTTATTTACTTGTTCTATTTTTTATTATCTGTGTTTTTTGTTCTGTCACTGTCATTCTGTTACACTGTGGAAGCTTCTGTCACGAAAACAAATTCCTCGTATGTGTAAACATACCTGGCAATAAAGCTCATTCTGATTCTGATTCATACAATGTTTCATATTTTTCATGCAAGTCATGTTGTGTAAACGCCCCCTAATATGACCAGTTCAACAAAGGAACACTAAATTCAACCAGTGGTGTGAATTTGAGGGTGCAATTTTCAACTGTCAGTAGAAGTGTTGTGGAAATATTTTTGAAAACAGCTTTACATTTGTTTAGTGATACTAATAGTGCAGAAACTACAGTATGTCTCCTTTATAGCAATTTTTATGTAGTTTTGTGTATTTTTGCGACTTTGAAGCCCCCTACAGTTAAGTGAGTGGAATTCCCTAACATAATTACAGTAGATTATTGTACACTGTGCATTTGTTTCTGCCATCAAGAAATCCGCCCTTTTTGCGCAATTTCGTACCCACTTACTTACATACTCCCAGAACATACGTTTGCAGGGAAGCACGAAAAAAGAAACAGACAGAAGCCATTCGCCTTAATTCGCCATCAGTGTACCTTCAAAATGATTTTGAAGCTGATATTTCAAGGTTAAAAAAACGTAGATACATCTGGTTTAAAACCCCTTAACTGTCACCGTCCCACCTGTGGGACGCTTGGCACTCTTTTTTTTGTTGTCCATTTTCTCTATCAAATCCTTTAGTAATCATCATCAACATATATCATTTGAAAGCTTAGAAACCCAAGATTTATCCAATGAAAACCATTTTGAAATCGGACATTACGTTACCATGGAAATGGTACTTTAAAATCTTTTGGCAGTCTCCTCCCCCTTAGTGGGCGGTGTCAAGTGTCATATTACAAAATGCATTATGCTCTTTTACAATCAAAACTTTTTATAATCTTGACAAAAAACATATCATTGGAAAGGTCTGCGTCTCAGGATTCCATATTTGGTTATTTTGAGATAGAAGTAATATTGACAGAGAAATCTAGACATTTGTGACAGAAAAATGCATTAAAAATGTTAATGGAGTTTGGAGGGCACCCGGTGGCTGTTTGTGATATAACGCCCCAAATAAAATTTCACAGGAACCTCAATTTTTTTCATATCAACTTCAAATTTGGAACATAACTTATTTAGACATAAGGCTTTAACGTTATACCACTTTTAGAGTAAAACCTGTTATGTCAAATATTTATTATATATAAAATTGCATTTTCTTTACAGTAAATTTAAACTAGCATAACTTTTTGATACTTTAATTCTTAAAACAAAAATAACTTTTGCGATAATCTGCTGATTTTCTTCTTTAAAAAGAGACCAACCTTATGCCTGTATTCCAAAGTGTTCATAAATTACAACAATTTAAGTTTGGATAGTGCACTTTTTTTTTTAAATGGGGGGGTGACAGTTAAGGGGTTAAGACATGATAAATGCATTACAAGCACAAGAGCATGCTTAATACATTTCTCAAGGAATCTGCATTCATTATGAAAAGATAATTTATTCTCAAACTTCTGTGCCTGGGTTTTTCCTCTCATCCCCCAGGAGGCCAGAGGATGTTAAAATGATTTAAAGATCAGCACAAAGAGAAAAAGTGAAGGGAAGCGAAAGATAAAAACACACTTACTCTTCATGCTGGAGAAGTTCAGAATATCCTTTTTAGATCAACACGAAATTAAAATCGCCTTTATTTGTATTAACAAATATTCCTGCTCTTTTTTTAGCACAATTCATCAGTATGTTATTCTGAAATAAAGTTCTTAGTCTTTGTAATCTTTCATCAAAATATGTTAACCTGATATGAGTCAGTAAGATTTTTTCGAAAAACCTTTAGACTCTTATTCAGTGATAGTAAAGAGCACGACAAAAGATTTTTTATTTATAAATGCTGTTATTTTAAACTTTCTATTCATCAAACAACCCCAAAAAATATCAATTGCCACAAAAAACTTAAGCAGCAAGAACGATTTTCAACATTGATAATCAGAAATGTTTCTTGAGCTTGCAAATCAGCGTATCAACAATGATTTCTGAAGGATCATGTGACACTGAAAACTGGAGTAATGGTGCTGAAAATCCAGCTTTGCATCACAGGAATAAATTGCATTTTGAAATGTATTCAAAGAGAAAACAGTTATTTTCAATTGTAATAATTGTAATAATCTCTGTATTTTTGATTAAATAAATGCAGTCTTGGTGAGCATAAGATAATTCTTTCCAAAACCTTGCCTACCCAAACATTTTGAACGGTAGTCTGTATATAATCTCGTTATATTTAATGAAAGAGCACATGATATTAATCAAGTTAATTTTGGCTTATTTTGTTCTGTTTGACTGATGCACTCCTCTGTTTTGATTTTATTCATTCCAACTCATGATTTGAATGTGAGCCAGCTCTTAAATTCTGATTGTTTCCCACTCCTGTTGTGAATATTATTTCATGTTAACTTCAACAAGATCCAATTATAATGTGATTCCCTAATGAGTAACGATAAACTACTCCACACTAAACATCCAACTGGCTACAGCGGTTTGCACACACCTGTTATAATTGTAACAGAAAGGAAAACTGGAAGAGACTGAATCTGTTCAATTGATTGTGCACTGGCAAGGGTAATACGACATTCCTTCGTTTTTCTTCAGGAATAAGTGCTGCAAATGGCAAGATGAAATTGCAGCAGACAGATATTTTATGTCGGAGCATTTAAGAGCTGCCATTCGATGGAGGAGAACTGCCTGACAATATGACGTTATTGTATCATACCAGCTAAATGTGGTTATGTCCAAAGAGATGGAGAGCGAAAGAGAGCTCTGCTTTTGTCTAAATTTCCTTCTTCCATTTCACTTGAAACTGAATCAATATTGTAATATTGTCAGGCTCTTACTGCGTGTATAGGCACTTGACAAATCCACATTTTATATCTACAGTAGGTTTTTGTATTTTTAAACACACACAGGGTTCTTTTGGTAAATTATAGATTTAGTCCTGGTTCACTTAGCATTCACAATGTAATTTTTAACATCAAACCTAATGATACAAAACAACAGGCATTTTTGGACAGCTTTCATGACATATTTTGTGAAGTTACCAAACATGCAAAGCTGCTATGTGCTCGACTAAATGTGCTCATTGTATGTATGTGTACATATGGTAGTATTTTTACCTGCTGACATCTCTCGAAGAGCTTATAAAATGTGTTAGGAGTCAAAACACTGCGCACACAGAGATATTCTGAAAGGAAATGACAGTTTCGACACTTGTACCGAACAGTAGGCCTAATAGGCAACATAGCTCCTATGACGAGAAGAACCAGGTATGCTCAAGCATTCTGTCATTTTAAGGGTCACATCTTATGACTTCATGTCCTGTTTTTGGTTCGTTGAGATGTTTTTGGTCCATTCTGCGTTCATATACCAGTTGAACCGCACCAGAGTTTGTTTGAAGCTTTTCAGGGTATCCCAATCCATT
>NW_015510291.1:0-919 GCF_001515645.1 Sinocyclocheilus grahami
ATGCTTTTGTTCAGCAAGGATGTGTTAAATTGATAAAAAGTGATAGAAAATACTTTTATTGTTAGAAATTATACTGTATTTAACCTGATAAACAAATAGTTGTGTGTGTATTTTTGCCTAAAAGTATATGTTTTTGGGCTGAAATGTGACCTTAACATGTTTTTGTGAAATACAGATGCTTGCATGGATTTCAATTTCATTTGATTTAAATGATCAAAATAAAATGGAACTAATTTAATATGAATTATTGGAATAATTGTTTGTCTAAATATCTATGAGTACATTTAAATAAGTATGCACTTTGTATATAAATGTAAAATGCATGGCTTTTCAAAACTATTCTTTTCTATGTGATCATTCTATGAGACTGTAGTGTGTGTCATATTTCTCTTACGTGCACAGATGACTCCAGCATCTTCGTAATGGCCGCAGTTATGCTGTCCCCAGCCCAGATTGAAGCAGTCGGACAGCTTTTGCTCACTGCCACTGCAGTCCACGTTATCCAGCAGTATGGGGCCGGAACCGTAGCCGAAGTAAGCCAGAGGCTTGGCTGCGATAGGTGGCCCGCATCCCATATGTCTGCAGACCACCTGTGCGTTATCCATATCCCAGTCATCATCACACACCGTTCCCCAGATGGTGAAGTAGAGGATTTCCACTCGGCCCTGACAGCTGTTGAGGCCATTCACCAAACGGATGCTCGGCTTCTCTGAAAGAGCCATGGATGATGAGGGTTAGAGAGAGACAGCAGATCGAGACAACATACACTACTGTTCAAACGCTTGGAGTCGGTAAGACTTTTTTTTTTAATTTGGAAAGGGACTTTTCTGCTCATTGAGGCTGCATTTATTTTAACATAAACAGTAATTTGCTGATTTCTGATTATTGTCAATGTTGAAAACAGTTGTGCTGCTTCATA
>NW_015510291.1:2119-2838 GCF_001515645.1 Sinocyclocheilus grahami
TGGAAGAATTTTATGTGCAAGATTTGTGAGTTCCAGTCATTTTAGTACAAAAACAGCCCGTTACGCTGTTTGATATTGCAAACTGGTAGGCTATTCATATTTATTTTTATATTATTATCGTATTCATAAACACACTGGTTTGTAACACAAGTAGCTTTACTATTCTTTAGTTATTCTTGTAGTTATTTACCTATATGACTAATGAATCAGAAGTCTTGCCCATTCACAGAAAATAGCTGACTTCTGCTTTGTGAAATAAGGTGTATACCTGAAAGAGGAGAAAGAAACCCACCTGAGCAGATGACACCGGCATCCTCATGATGGCCGCAGTTATGAACTCCCCAGCCGAGGCTGTAACAGCTGGCCAGGCTGCCCTCCTGCCCGTTACAGTTCACGTTATCCAGCAAAATCCGTCCCGTGCCGTAGCCGAAGTAAGCATTTGAAGGTGCGCCGACAGCCAGTCCGCAGCCGATTTGTTGACACACGACTGTGGCGTCCGCAATGCTCCAGTCATCATCACACACCGTTCCCCAGCTGCCCTGATAGTAGACCTCCACCCGGCCCTGACAGAGGTCCCCTGTCCCCGCCAAACGCACCGCTCCGTCTCCTACAGCACAGGTTCATATATAGTATGTAAATATTAAGATATGCATATAGCCTATGTATATTTACATATATTTTATGTCAGTATCTGCTGTACTGTTATAAAGATCTCATTG
>NW_015510291.1:4528-6139 GCF_001515645.1 Sinocyclocheilus grahami
ATTTAAAATAACAAATAATGAGATTTTATATTATGAGATCTAGGACTTTTGTGTCACATATTAAAATATGTACAAAAAGGCCCTAAATATTTTGGGTCATTCACTATGCATTACATGATGCGTGTCTTAATATATTAAATAAAATATTAAAATGCATTGAATTTATGAAATGATTAACATTACTAAATTATATAAAATATATTATGTACACAATAAATAAAATCGTAAAAAATATTCATATTCAAAGAAGTCAGATTATTTAAAATCTGATTATTTTAATCAAAATATCACAGTGAAGTGGATGTAAGAGTTAAGTTTAAATGGTTTTAGACAACTTCTTTGGTTATCCTTATTCTAATTGAAATGTGTCAATTAAACATCGTTTTAATTCATTATCAAATGTCCTTAAATATAACTTTGTTGTAAAATCCCAAAACACAAAATACAAGTTCCTAAGAATGACATCAACCTCCTCCTCCAGGAAGTGACATCATTTTGGAGGGAAATCAACCATACAAACAACAATGAATTCGGTGGTGTATTTTGTCTCTTGAAAATGTTGCATCTTGTTTAATCAAATGAGTTTGCTGATATTGACATTTCATGAAATAAATAAAACATCGAAATGAACTTCAAGTTGATATCCTCATGTAAGAGTTCCAAAAACTTACTTAAAGCAGAGATGAGACGGGACGGTGTGGTGGGCTCCA
The DNA here is from genome assembly GCF_001515645.1 of Sinocyclocheilus grahami. Taxonomy (NCBI): domain Eukaryota; kingdom Metazoa; phylum Chordata; class Actinopteri; order Cypriniformes; family Cyprinidae; genus Sinocyclocheilus; species Sinocyclocheilus grahami. The sequence continues at coordinate 5,239 of NW_015510291.1, forward strand.
GGCCTCGAGGTTCCACCACATTATTGCCTGTGAGAAATGAAAAATGAATGATCTCACATAAATGAATAATTAGTTGAGCTCATGCAAGGAAATCAGCTTTGATGCCTCGGCTCACTCATACCTTTGCAGGTGATAGCCACGTCTTCATAGTGGTAGCAGTTGTGGACGCCCCATCCCTGATTCCTACACTGACTCAGGTCCATCTCTCCTCCTTTACAGTCCACGTTGTCCAGCAGGATGGGCCCGGTGCCCTGGCCGAACTTGGAGCTGCTCCCCACGGCCACAGCCACACCACAGTCCAGCTGCCGGCACACCACGTTCGAGTCCACCATGTCCCAGTCGTCGTCGCACACCGTCCCCCACGTCCCGTTGTGAAGCACCTCCACTCGCCCCTCGCAGCGGTTCCTGCCGTTCACCAGCCGCACTGGAGCACCAGATCATTACTTGTTTAGTATTACCCAGACACCATTATAGTTTTCATTAATACTTTTAAGTAGCTTTTATTTTATTTTTTATATTTTCCATTTTCATTTTAGTTCGTTTTTAGTTTTTTAAACATGTCTGTATACTTTTTATTCATTTTATATTTTAGTTTGAGATATTTTAGTGCATCAAGTTAAACTAAATGAAAATGAGAAATTTTGCCTTGAAATAAAATAACTTTAAGGTTTTATTTAATATAGTTTTATTCAGTATTTTTGTGGTTTACCCTGGTAATCAGAAGAACATGCAAGATACATGTATGTTTCAGTGTTATTTTAGTATAAATTAGATACTAACATAATTTTTATTAATATTTCTAATTAGCTCTTATTTTATATTTTCTGTTTTCATATGAGTTAAAGTTTTAGTAATTTTAGTGTTTTTGACTTTTTTTTATGTCTATATATATATTTTTTTT
>NW_015510291.1:9817-10476 GCF_001515645.1 Sinocyclocheilus grahami
TCTTTATTGGCGTTTGCGTCACTGGCGATCATTTGTAAGATCCACTGAAAGTCATTGATCTGCTGGGAGTTGTGTTGTGTTGCGTACAGTAGAGGAAACCACCCATAATGCTCTGACACACATACACATCTTCTCAGATGTCCATGTCCTCATTAAGTCTTTAGTTCAGCGGGTATTCCCCGCTGGAGGCTTTACATCCTGATGAATTACTCTGATCGTATTGTTCCACCAGGATCCATTAAGCCTGGAGGCTGTTGACTTTGATTATTGTTCTTTTAAAGCAGATAGCGATTGAATACTTTCTGGTGTGGTGTGGTGGTTAAAACTGAATCTTGGTAACTGAAAGGTTGCTGGTTCAATTCCCAGAAAGAGTCTTGACCATGGAGTCATTTATAGGGTCTGCATTTATAATTAGATTTTTATATTTTGGTTTCTAGATTGTTCTGTGTGGTTAAGTCCACTCTTTACTCTAAGGGATTAATGTTATTTATTTATTCTTTTGAACACTTAGTTAAGTTACAAGACATTGATGTGAAGTTCATTAATGATCTTGGCTGAATTATGCATCAAAGTTTAGTAATGCAAATATTCAGTGCAGTTTCTCAGTATGAAACCTGCATGTATATTGTATTATAATTAGTGCTGTCAAACGATTAATC
>NW_015510291.1:12073-12528 GCF_001515645.1 Sinocyclocheilus grahami
AAACCTCGAATGCAATGTAAGTCGCTTTGGATAAAAGCGTCTGCCAAATACATATTAAATCAAGCACTTTTCAAGTCCCAATGATTTCAAGTTCTGATGAATGCAATCCATTCCTGCCTACTTTTTCTTATCCTGTTTCACTCAGAAATATGTTATATTACCAAATGTTAAATGCACTACAGTATTTCATGTTGACTTTAATGCTGAGAGGGGAATGCCTGTTCATGGTTGAAAACACTGACCTTCATGACATTTCTGACGGTTTTTGTTTTTATTTCAATTTTAAAAATATATATATTTTATGTGCCATTTCTATTATTATTATGATTATTATTATTATTATGTTTAATATTTCTAATATTTTACTTTTAATTTAAGCTTTTATTCATTTTAGTATTTAAACTTCAACTTGTTTTTCATCTATCTATCTATCTATCTATCTATCTATCTATCTA
>NW_015510292.1:0-706 GCF_001515645.1 Sinocyclocheilus grahami
GCTCTTGTAGTTATGTACTCCTAAATAGCAGTTTGTAGTGCGTAGTAGCAATTAACTGTGTCAATAACTCTCTGTGTGTTACTACACTTCTCTGTTTCTGCTTCAGCTTCACCCCCGGTTAACAGTCCCACCTCACTCCCTCAACCTCCACCACCTCCTCCTCTTCCTCCCCCCGCTCCTGTTGCCGTCTCTACGGCTCAGTCTGCTCCCCCTCCCCTGAGCAATGGATTTCACTACACCTTTGTCTAATCAGAGAAAAACAAAGTAAGAACTAACTGCAAAACGTTTAGCACGCAAATGTGCTTTTGCTAATGGTTCCCTGTGTTTTGGCACCTTTTCTGTCGGCATGCTGCATGATTGTGCTTCATCAGGGCTTGTGCTGTAGTATGTAGTAACTTCATGAATAGTGTAGATTGCCCCCCTTCTAACAACTGCCTCCACATCTGGAGATGGAGAGGTGTGTGAATTGTGTGCAAATTGGCTTTTTGTCTGCCGGTAAGCCTAAAAAGCCATAAACAAATGCTGTCTTTTGCGACGTGTTTATAATTAACAAAGACTCAGGGCATCGCTAAGGCAGCACATGCTGTTGTACACTTGCTTTGCCATCTGTAATCTGCAAAGATCTTGTGTTTTGATGGTGTTTTGATGTCTGTGACTCGTGGAAATAAAAAAACAGAATGGCAGTTATAGTTTGTTGGGGGGGGGG
>NW_015510292.1:6882-7634 GCF_001515645.1 Sinocyclocheilus grahami
TGCATAAATATAAACCACAAAAAAAAAGAATAAATTGTATGTACATATAACAAAATATTAGAAGCCTATTAGATGTTTTTTTTTTTTAATAATTGTATTATATATTATAAACAGATTATATATCTGTATTACATAGATTTAGGCATAGGTTATTGGTTTTCTGGTAAAATTATATAAAACAAACAAACAAACAAACAAAAAAAAAATATATATATTGCAATCGTTAAAACAGTACCAACATATATACTACCACTGAAAAGTTTGGGGCCAGTAAGATATTTTAAAAGAATTAAGAAAATTTCTTATCGCAGTTGAAAACATATTAAATCCTTAATATTTTCGGTGTGTATTTTTGTTTAAAGTTCTTTTTTTGTTGTGGTTCTTTTTTTTTGTAACAATGTAAAAGTCTTTTACTGTCACACTTGATCAATTGATTGCCCTTACTGAATAAAAATATTATTTTCTTAAAGAACAAAAAATCTTACTTTTGAACAGTTGAATATTTTTCTTTTCTTTTGTGAAATGGTATCATAAATGCATATTGTAGAGAGTAAATATCAAACTTAAGTGGGATGTCAGCTCATGTTTTGAAAATAAGGACATAGAATAATTGTTGCGATCATTGTTTGCCTCATCGTTTTTCTCTTGCACACATGGAAACATGTGACTGATACATACAGTATAAAGCATTGCATTTAATGAGGGATTGTGAGGATGAAGAATCCCTGTCTGGTGTCTCTAAACTAGTTTCA
>NW_015510292.1:8419-9713 GCF_001515645.1 Sinocyclocheilus grahami
TTCAAACAAGCGAACAAGATGAGAGAGAAAACGCAATCGTTCCAGGCAAACGATTACTCCTGCATGTGTAAAAGTGCAGTGCGCAACAAAGCAGTGAGACATTTTCCCTAAATGCCCGGCATTTACAATACCTACAGTCAATTGGGCTTTTTGTAAACATAAATGAGGTAAATGTCCTTGGGCTTTTCAGTTGATCCAACAGTTCTTTTAACTTCAGGAAGCCTTTTTGTTGCACCTCTCACATCAAATTATAGCGAAACACTGTCTCAAGGCAGAAAAAACAACACTTAGGCTTCATTTTCTTGCTGTGTTTGCGAAACCTGCCAATTAATCATTGATGAAACCATTTAATGAGGCTCACCTAAAGCTTCTAGTGTTCTGCACCAGCTCTGCACTACATGTTTCTTAAGGGAGTTTTCAGACAGGATGGAAAGTTCATGTGCATATTTACCCTCCATTAACAAAGACTCTGGGTTGCTGTATGGAATATTGTCTTTCAGTGTCAATATTAAAAGACTTTACTTCAAAGTTTCAAACTTCAGTTTGAAAAAGCACAATTAAGAATCTATAATCTAATTTGACCAGAAATGTTCTGTTATTGTATACTGTAACTTATACTTATCATGTATTATTTACAATTAACCATTAAAACCTATGTTAGAAATGCAATGTTTGAATCTGCATTTGTCAGATCAGAAACACGGGGCGACTTGATTTGTCCCAATGTAAAACTTCATGGACGAAGTCTTGCACCATTGGTGTTTGATCAAAGTCAAATCAAATTCGAAAATCTCGACAGGGGATCTGGGACTTCGTCCTTTAGATTTGCCTTTATGTAGATTTACACTAATTGGAAAGAACATATTCATAAACCGTTCCTTGAGTAAAGAAGCCGAAGCCCTCAGTCATGATGCAATTAAGAGCATGTAGCTTTCTTTCATTTAAACATTTAATCAATCAGCTGTTCCTTGTTAACTTAAAAGGAAATATAAATGATAATACTAATAAAACCTTTGATGAAATGTAGAGTGACGAGTGCTATTTAGGTCAGCAAATGAGAACAGAGCGTCCCACTTTGCAGATCCAAATGGGAACGGGGCGATTTGCATGTATGCAAATGAGGCATTTATTAATTACATAACTTTACTGTAAAAGTGCAATGCTTCCTTGGCTGTTCTTCCTTCCTATAAGAGGCCAGTCAGAGATGATGGTGCTAACTGTATTTTGGAGTATGTGGAAGATAAGTGACAAAACCGTTTTATGTTTGACCTTGTGGACCATGCTCGATTTACAA
>NW_015510292.1:10260-12528 GCF_001515645.1 Sinocyclocheilus grahami
AAAAAAAAAAAAAATCCTATGCACGTGTCTGCTCTACAATACTTATATATTTAATTAAAATCTTCATAAACTCTTCAAAAGGTAATAATCCAACCACTGACATTTAAAATACCTCCTCCTGTGTTTCCTGCCACATAATGGTTTGCCGTTTGTCATTTTCTCTATTTTTTACGCAGACCCTGAGTGATGCTGAAACCCTCTGGACTACAACAGGGCTGTTTCGTGCAAAAAATGTTTTGGAGAATCTTCATCCAGTGTTCAATCTCATGGAGCAACACAGACACGGTTCTGTAGATTTCGGCTAAAAATGTATCGCTCGTTAAATAAACACATCAGACGTATTTCCATGGCTAGTGCAGATATGGAAATGTCTGAAATGAGATTTTAATAGAGGCCTCTTGAACGCACATCCTCTGTGAGGCATTTGAATCTACCAGACAAATATATTTGTGAAGTGTTGTTTGATAGTTTTCAAGTAATCACAGCAAATCATATGGCAGCCTCCATATTTCCTCTGACAGAAGAGTGCGGCCTAATTAAACATGCAGAACTGGAGAAGAACACATGTTAATTTAATGTAACAAAAATGTTGTTATGCAGGCCTTTTTAAAATATTAATAGGCTAGGCTTGAATTTCACGATGCATCAAAGCATTTCATGATATGCTAATGTGATGAATGCTGCCTCATTCTCTAACGAGCTGGACAGAACATTGGTCCAGACCAGACCTACAGGCTTGAACCCGCTTGCTCACACCCACAAACTGCTTAATTACAGGCTCATAGTTCAGAAAAGACCTTGTGATTTTTAGACTTGTCAAATGGACCGCAAAAAAACACCTTATACATTTGTTCAGAGCTAATTAGTTAAGACCTGAACACTATTAGAGAGCCGAAAACGAATCATGTGTTTGTTAAAACCTGTAAGTATTTGAGTGACTGTTTTGCACAGTCAAGGCCGAACTACATCAGAAGCAATAACCAAGGATTAAATAAAACAAACTTACAATTTATTCATGAATAGAATTCGGTTTGAAAAGAAGCTTTATTACAGCTCTTTAATACGTTTGGTGGTCTTTTATGCATTGACTCTATCAAATCTGCAATTTGGAGAAACTCAGTCAGAACTTCTCTTTTAATTAAGACTTACTGGTGCAGTAGGTCCTCTACTGAATTTTATAACACGTTAAAACATGCATAGAATAATAAATAAAAGGGTTATGTTTACGCATTTTGCTGAAGCTCAACCCTGGACTTGACCTTTAACTTAAAATAAAAAAAAACATAAGGGTTGATTTTAGAATACGTCCTGCTCGACAAAATCACTGCATCCAGATGTGCAGTTCCTCGAGTAACCAATGGGTGGCGCATTAGTCCTGTACATCATCGATGAGCGGCGTCTACCTGACACTCTACCTGCACGAGCTCTGCTTCGTTATTCAGCGCAACTCTGTCCGTAAAAATGAAGACGTTCCTTTCAATACGTGAGATTTGCGACACATTTCTAACCACCAACATATATTTTAAAATTGAGTGATTAAATAATTACTACCTGACGTTGACTGTGGTCTGTGGTGGTCGCTCAAAAACGTATGAGCACCTACATAGCCAGTGAAAACACATAAATACTAAAAATGCTGTCTAGTCACGCGGCTCAGTAGGTTTTCAGACAGAACTTTGAGACACAAATGTGTTTACCTTCAGAGAAGCACTTGTCTTTAAAGACTTTTGGCTGCATTCTTTTACCAAGTGTTTTGCGCGGTGGCGGTCTGAAAGTGCCTGCTTACATTTCTCAGCTTGTGTGAGAACATTGACATTTTACGTCTCTGAACCAGTCAGAAATTGTGTCTGCACCTTTATATATTCATTTGAAATTTCGAATAGCCGAACGAATTAAAAAGTCAAAGAAAAAGTAGGCGGCTAATATTGATCACTTTCTGAAAATGGGGCGTTTAAAGAAACTTTTGACTCAGACATTTGTTTTACATTATTTTGGAAATACTTTCGGTGTCAGCTGGAATAGGCTGTAGAAGAGAAAAGGTTCAGTGCACTGGCGTTATTGCCTTGAAGGCAATGCTTTGTTTGAATAATTAATCTTGTCTTTGGTGTTATCCGGGGATGAAGATGTAGGATAGGATTTTTCTCAGGAAAAAAAGGGAATGTGAAAATGAAAGACAGACAAGAGCCAGAACAGATGTGATGAGATGTTGTGAAAGGATATCTATTCTGGCATGCCCTCTACATCCTTAATCTCTCTCTCTCTCTCTCT
>NW_015510293.1:0-1126 GCF_001515645.1 Sinocyclocheilus grahami
TACCCCTAGAAATGTAATATATACATACAGTATATTTATAAAAAATATATAAAGTTATTTTTAACTATAATTAGCCTAACTATAATTATTGAATGCATCAACTCTCAGTTCTCTAAAGTCTCGCCACCAGCTTCCCTTTTGCTCTACAGTCTCTTGACTTATCTTAACACCACATTCTAAGCTAAACTAAACCCCTAACCAGAACTAAGCCACTTCTGTGTCTTCTGATAGACCTCATGCATGAATTGGGTTTGAGACCGCAGCCTTATCGAGAGGTTGAAGGAGAAGAAGACATGACATGACAGTAGGTAGGTAACGTGGATGGCACATTTTCATTATCAGCCTGAGAAGTCTGTGGGTGAGAGATGGGGAGGATATTGTTCTTTCAAACAGGACGTTCCCAGCATTCCTCAGCAAGGCTCAATGACCAATAGAGCATCAAGAGACAACAGCTGCCTCCAGTCTACAGTCAAGTGCCATTGTGTAAATAATCTGTTATGCAGATACACAAACATAAAACATCGGGTATTAAATTAATTATCAGTCCGGTCTACCATTCAAGAGGTCATGGTTATATGCAAGTTCTAATTTAATGGTAGATATCTGTGATAATAAACAGCTAGTTCACCTATCTAAGAGACACAACAGCAGCACTAATGCAAGTGCACTCAAGAGTAAACACACATTATGTTTAAGGAAAATTAAAAGTTGGAATGGGCCAAGATGGCATCTGGTCGAGATCTACTGCTTTATTTTAAGCAACAGATCTTTAATATGCATGCTGTGATTTAGCTGTTAGACAGTTTGGATGGTAGAAAACTTAACATCTCTAAATGCATCAACTTTAAAGCAACATTCAAACATAATTTGATGCATGCATCCAAATTATTTTAATTTTTTTTGAGAATTCTGCCATTAGCATTGCATTTCTAATACGCAAGTTAAAATAGTCAATTTTTAAATTACATGACAAGTTGCCTGAATCTGTTGTCCATCTAGCAGTTTTTGAATGCAAGACGATGTCTAAGACAAAACGGTTTTCTTTAAAAGTGCAGGTGCTTGTTTATTTTTACAATGAAAAGTTGCCTTGATGTTTAGTTATCTAAAGTAATGATGTTCAGAAGTG
>NW_015510293.1:2589-3227 GCF_001515645.1 Sinocyclocheilus grahami
AACAATTTAAACTGTAAACTGTACCAAATGTATCATACCACTTTTCGAATTATAAAATAATAATAAACAAATTTCAAATAAATGCAAAATGATCAAATAATATTAATTAATTACATAAAAAAAATATATATTTTAAGTATGAATCATTCTTCTAATTAAAGACGTCTCCAGATGTCTCCAAAGGGAGGTTTGATCTGATTTAGCTCACTCCTCAGGACAAATTTAGCTAATGGTGCATGGTACGGCACGGCACGGCCATACCGTTACCAAAATGTGACGTGTAAACCCTGCTGATCACTGATTGGCCGGAGAGAATCGCCACTACCTGCGTCATTGAACTTGCAACATGAGACACTAGACCCACTAGATTAAATCAGCACAGCCAGTGAGGAACGAACGCAACTTTTTTTGAATGAACGCAACAGTTTCGAACGAGCGCACCTTTTTTAAACAACAAAATAATGGCTGTTTAGTGGTCTTTTGAGGAAGTACAGATGTTCCTCTCATTGATAGCTGAATGGAGACACGGAATGGAAACGTTTTTCGGGAGGTCGAGGCAGTAGAGGCGGCGCAACTATAACGACATGTCTATGATCCCGCCCACTCTAAAGCAGTACTAAACTGCAGTGGAAACGCAA
>NW_015510293.1:7068-7975 GCF_001515645.1 Sinocyclocheilus grahami
CCTGGTGAGCAGAAGAGACTTCTTACAAAAACATTTTAAAAAGTGTATGCATTCACTTTAATTCAGCAATTTTGTTCTATTCTAAAAAGTCATCATGTTTTGAAATGTTGTGAACATTTGAAGATTTTACACAATGTTTAATCAGATTTAGGTTTCGTTTCTATTTGGCTCTAACCTTATTTACACAAAATAAGTACAAAACAAGGAAGACGGTTGGATTGAGCTATTCATTTTTATGAGCATGAGTGTTTCTGCTCCCAAGACAGGAAAAATCAAGAGTCAAAGTGTTTTTCAGGAAAGCACGGAAACTAATTTAGGATGAACGTCAGATTGTGGGTGTAGCGGTGTTGCTTTTATAATACAGGACACACTGCAATCCGTATTTTATCTCACACACACACACTCTGGGAGGTCTTGTTATTGCTGGCTGGGAATAATGGCAAGGATAAACTAGCTGCAAGTGGCCTCATTATCGGCGCAGCGGTTACACCGAGGGTGATTTTTGCATTAGCACATACATTAAACTTCAAAACCAAGAGAAGATTCAACAAACACACCAGCTTTCAACTCTACCTTTTTGTAGGTTGTGACCTGACTTAAGAGATTTACTGTTTTTACGATAAAAAGAAAAATGGTTTTGAGGTTCTTAACAGAATTCCTAATGGAGCTTAGCGGATCGTAAGCTCATGACACATGTGACTGGAAGGCCACATATACAGTCAGTCGGATCAGAAAGCTGGGTTTGCTGATGGCCGGTGCTGCTATTTCACAACCAAAATACCATTCAAAGCAGCTCTTGAGTTTATGAGTGAAACGTGCGCCTCATGACCTCCGGCGTAATTCGCTTCACCTTTGAAGAGCAGCTCCGCTGTGGCATATTGATGAATGATTTTCAAGACAAAGGGCG
>NW_015510293.1:11605-12521 GCF_001515645.1 Sinocyclocheilus grahami
CACCTCCTCCTCGTCCACACCCTGCTTGATCAAATGTGTTTCATTCAGTGCACGCAGCACATCTAAAACTGTCACGCCCGCAATAAAACATTACACATGTGTTATCTTACACTTTCAAACAGAGGAGCCAAGTATCGATACAGCTATAGTATTTAATGCAACTTCTTTCCAGTGTAACTTTGTATCAACTTTGACACGCAGCAGTTCCTGGAGCCACACAGGAATTGATACAAAGTAACTCTTCACTTCCAGATACAAACGCGAAGAAACTTTGACTGACTTTTCAGAAGCACTTACCTGTTATAAACGCGTGATAAAACTCAAAACCCTGGAGTTTTTTTCCCCCACCTCCCTAGTTTTCTTTCTTCCCAGCAGGCCAATCCAGGGAATCCGGAAACCGCTACAATTCCGCCCTTATCCCATAATGCCTGCGAGACCCCGGCGCAACGGAAGCCATTACGGCTCACGTACCAATGCGGAGGACGCGCGACAGAGTGGAGAATTAGAGCCGAGATGGCGGAGACAGGTCACAGTTTCTTGGAGCTGTCGGTTTTACAGTGCTTTCAGCGAACATGTCTAAACACGCCTCGGGATTTGTGACAAATTTGTTTTGTTTTTTTAATCAAAATGTCTTAACTTTTTGTTTTTCTTATTATATTTACATTTCTGTATTTGTTTAGGTGCTGACTTAATGTATACATCTAAATGTTATTTAATTTTATAATATTTTACAGATGTTTTTTTTATCGAAATGACAGTAAAACTGTTTTATTCATTGATAGACCCCCTCAAACTCAAACGCACAGCTTTTCTGCATCCCCATTGGCGAGCAACAGATGCTCTGTCCTGCGATTGGATAAAAGTTTCACTTCAGCCTTGAACACACACACACACACACACACACACACACACACAC
>NW_015510294.1:0-4784 GCF_001515645.1 Sinocyclocheilus grahami
TTTTTTTATCTTCAGGGCTTCAGATACTTCATCATCACCATCCTGAAGAACTGAATTCCCTTCAGATAATCCAAAAGGGAACATTTTTTTCTTTTGAATCACATTCATAAAGCAACCATTTGTAAAAAGCAAAGCAAATACCCAGCAGTTCTTCATTTCGAGAGGGAGCAGCTTCGATCTGGGGCACTTAAATAATATTGTCTCTGTAGAAGTTTATGAGATGTGACGATGTGGTCACTTAAAATGAAAGGATGCCTTAACGACAATCCAAATATAGTTACCAAAATGTCTATGGGAGGGTTTGGGTAGGCGAGTACAAAGCATCCAATGCACAAATGTTAATCAAATTTGAATAGAAAATAATTTGTACACACAAACAAATGCTTCATTAAATCTGTATTTTAAATATTCCTCTGTGCTACACTTTATTTCGAAAGTCCACTTTAGACATTTTACTAATTATAAGTACCTTTGCAACTACATGTCAGCTAACTCTCTACTATTCGTAGACTGTTAGGTTAGGGTTGGGGTTAGTAGAATAAGTTGATGTACTTATAAGTTACATATAGTCGGTAGTATGTCTGTTGGGGAGCCATCAAAATAAAGCGTTAAGCAAATAATAAGTAAACCGTCTCCTATACTCTAATAACTACTAGTTGACATGTATAAAGATACTTATAGTTATAACATCTAAAGTGTGCTATCAAAATAAAGTGTTACCTTAGGAGAGAGTTAAGAGAGGGTTCATGATTTTCTTTCTTCGTTTTTGGGTGAACTCCTTTAAGTACTCACAATTCAAGAAGTGTGGATCACTTCCAGGATTCTTGGAATCCTTGGAATTCCCTTAAATATGTCATTTAGACCACAGAGAAAGCCTAAATCATGAGCAGAAGTATTTTTTATATATTTTGAACTTCACACCATGCTGCTGTGACCTACATACCTTGGTGGTGCTGGTAAAGGAACACTATTAAATTCCAAGCATTTTCCTGAACATAAAGTTTTATCATATTTTGGGTTTTAGAAAAGGAGCCTTTTTTTGATTAAATGTCTCTGAGCTACAGAAATGTATTTATAATTTAATTACATTTTTTTAATTTATTGTACTGCATTGCAAACATGGAGTACATAGAGTACCAGAGTTTCACAGGGGCTCATTCCTGGTCCCATCTAGGACAAAATGATCGATTTGTTTCTTACAATTATGCAGCTTTTCACTTCGCTATATGTTAACTGATGGACTGGAGCGGTGTGGATTACTTGTGGATTATTTTATTTATTGTGATGATTTTATCAGCTGTTTGGACTCTCATTCTGACGGCACCCATTCACTGCACCCTATGTTTTTAAAGCAACATGACCAGTGCAACACAGTATTGGTTTTACCCAAAGTGTGAGTTTGGGTATCTGACCAATGGCAGACTGTCATTAGTTTGACAATTCAATAAAAATTTGGCAAAACTGATTTTCGTTGTAAATTTGATTGTATCATGTAATGACAGTAAAGTATCTTATGCCTTATGTCTTATTATAAATCTACTGTTTTCTGCAAAGCTACGTTGAACACAAGCTGCTATGTTCTCTTTAGCTTTCAGATCTAGATCTGTGATATTGCATCCTAATGATTGAGAAGTAAAATAAGATTGGGCTCACAATGACGACTGAATGATTAGCAATGTGTAATTGATTTACTCCAAGAGTGGCTAATATTTTAATTTCCCCTAAATGACTGCATGAAATCTAAAAAGCTTTTTCATTAGCATTAGTGTAACTCCAATGTTCTCTCTAATGGAAATAGAAGTTAAGTCATTGCGGATACATCACCAAATTTCTTACAGCTCCATTAAAGTGATAGTCAACCCAAAGATGAAAATTCTGTCATCATTTACTCACTAAACTGTTTCTGGTTTGACTTATATTGTATGGACAGAAAATACAATGGAAGTCAGCCATATGTTAAGTCAACCAAAGTCAACCTGTTTGGTTAGCAACATTGGTAACACATTTTTAAAGGACCAATTCTTACTATGAAGTAGTTGCTTATTAGCATGCATATTACTAGCATATTGGCTGTTTATTAGTACTTATAAAGCACGTTAACTCCTTATTCAGCATGACCATATTTTAGAGAACTGGAATTTACCATATTTTAGAGAATTTGACCCAAAACTAGAGTGTGTTCCAAATGCATACATGTTTGAATCTACATGGGAGGGACTAAAAGATGACACAATTTCCATTCCTATTATCCCACTAAAGGGGTCATATGATGCTATTTTAAAGATCATTATTTTGTGTATTTGGTGTAACATAATATGTTGACATGCTTTACTGTTAAAAAAACACATTATTTTTCAAATACCGTACATTATTGTAGGTCCTCCATGCCCCGCCTCTCTCAAACGCGTCGTTTTCAACAAAGCCCCCTCCTTCTGACAAGCGCAGTCTGCTCTGATTGGCCAGCTGACCCAGTGCATTGTGATTGGCCGAACACCACAAGCACTCGTCGGAAATGTAACGCCCCTTACCATAAGCAGCTTCAACTTTCAAAGTAAATATCAAGACAAGTTAATAATGTCGTTAGTTTTACCATCAGTTCAAGCCCGAAAGGGCAACAGAGTCGCGTGACAGACACAGTGATGATGCAGTACACAAGCCGCGGTTAAGACAGCTGACGTGCTATGATTTGTGACAGACAGTTCACTCTCCTGTGATGTGACCCTGTTCCCCTCACACACACACACACACACACACACGACGTGCTACTCTACGCTGCGCAAAACTCCGCATTTGAACAGTCAATAGCAAATACTTAAACTAATAACAAAACATACTTACAGTCGCTGATTCAGAAGAGCCAGATTGTCATAGCAAAGTCGGAATTGACCCTTTTTTTTTTTGTTTAGAAATAGCCTTTGTGCACAGCCAGCCTTGAACTCTTCTAGGTTCAAAAAACTGTCGTCCATAAAATGCGTTGCACAAATTCGAACATCTGGGTTGTGCTGTTCTGTTGTAAATAAATCTTAACCAATGATTCCTAACTGCATCTACTTCCGGAAGGCCAAATAAAGTGCTTTTGCTTCCGTACTGAATCACACAGCGTCTCCCTGACATGCTGCATCAACACCACTGCTATTCCTGAAACCATGCCTTCTTTCTTTGCATGCACATTTGGGTGGCATTATGCTAATATTTCTACATAGTGACGTAGATATGTGGGGGCGTGTTAGAACGAGCCGTTTTAGGTTGGCGTGGCTGACTCTTAACTTTTATAAAGAATATCCCTTTGGATTTGAGACTTTAGTCTTTGCAACTTTACAGATCTTCTTTATGCACCAAGAGCTTGTAACACTCCAAAGAGAAAGGAAAACTTGAAATCGCATCATATGACCCATTTAAATGCACAGAGCTTTAAAACAGTTTTAGTTTAATTTAAGTAAGAAAAAATGACACAGTCCCAGAAGTTCACTAGAAAATGTCCTTTATTTCTAATACATAAATGAATACATATAAATGATAGTCACTGAAAGACACTGAAAATATTTTCTTTGGGTGCATGGGTTACTGCTCATGAACTGTCCGTATATGTAGAGTCCATCACTGGTATCAGTTTTTCTACCAATGTTCTGGATTCTCTGCAGGAATCTGCATGTCTTGACTGTGGTATGTAAGGTGCAAACAACAGGTCGCTGTTAAGGCTCTTGGCTGTCTGGGTGAGATGGTTGAGTTTGTCTATTGAATTGACAAGGTCTTGGCAATGGGGTGGTACTTGGCTAGGATGAACAGCTTCTCTGTTTTCAATAAATTCAAATGATTCAGACAGAAATGTTTGCCAGACATGCTGTGAAACCTGTATATCAGAGGGCAGAATTAGAGATTTAATGAAGTATCATTTGCATGAGCATGATAGAGAAAGCCATTAGTTTTGATAACTTCACTTGTGATTTAAGGTAAAGAGAAATTAAAAGTGGCCCTAGTACTGATCCCTGTGGAACTCCAGTTGATGTGAAGATAAAGTGGATTATTTCCATGATGATACTGTAATGATAAATGATCATTGCTTTCTAAATGAACACATGGGCCAACATAAAAGCGCACACTTCTTTTAGTTTATGATCTCAAATGGAAAATTACTTGATATTACTGGTTCCCATTTCTAATAAAAGTAATGTATTTGAAAGATATTCACTTTCATTTTTATTAGTTTTAATATGACGTTTTATAACATTTTTAGCAGGTGGGCTGTTTCAACTAATATTTGTTTTGACATAGACAACTGCAAAATTGTCCTTGTTGCAGGTTGTGACCTTTTAATGTTTTGTAATGCCAAATTACGCTTGGTCCAACAAGTCCCTATATCAACCTCTCTCCTAAAACTCGTCTGTGTCTTGAATATTCTCCACAGGGAGGCGTCATGATGCCATGTAGATGGTATTATTTGTAATGGGTATTTATGAATATTTTACATTTATACATAATTTAGAGATTTGTTTTTAAGTAGCATGAAAAGGCAAAAAACTCAAATAAACAGATCCAAATCATGTTTTAAACAATTCGATCGCATTTTAAGTCTACTTAGATGTGGTGACTCATTTAGCTGTTGACATCAGAGCACGTTCAGCTGAAACTCCACCTCACTTTCTGCTTACGGTCGTTTGGAAGTTTATGGGCTGTGCGTAAAATTTCGGCTTCACTATAAGTATGGCGACTAATTCTTCTCTGCTATGATATTTGGTTTTCTTTCCATTCAAAGTGACCCCAAACTGGATAATACAGAAAAAAAA
>NW_015510294.1:4794-7099 GCF_001515645.1 Sinocyclocheilus grahami
AAAAAAAAGGTTTTTGCTTTTTTTTATGGCGCTAAGCTTGAAAAATGTCAGTTGCCACGAGCAGCCCACTGTCTCTGGTGGATCTCCTTCAAAATCTGCGATTATGTTTTCCGCCGGCGTCCTTGGGAACGTGGTCGCCCTAATTCTCTTGGAAATACGGCGGAGGAAGCAATCCGCATCTTTGTTCCAAGTCCTGGTCACATCTTTGGTCTTCACAGATTTGCTGGGAACTTTCTCCGTCAGTCCTCTGGTTTTAACCGCGTACTTGAGGAATGAATCTTTGATTGGGATGAGTGACAAGCGTTTGATTTGCGGACACTTTGGGTACGCCATGACTTTTTTCAGTATGGTCACTCTCGCCATTCTTCTCTCCATGGCAGTGGAGCGCTGGCTCTCCATCGGACATCCTTACTGTTACGAGAAGCGCATGAGTAAACGCTGCGGGTACATCGCCATCGCGCTCATTTACCTGCTGTGCGCTCTTTTCTGCGTCACGCCTTTCCTCGGTTTTGGGAAGTATGTTCAGCACTGTCCCGGAACGTGGTGCTTCATTGACATGCACCCGTCTGCGAGCGAGCACAAAGTCTTCAATATCATCTACGCGTCTTGTTTGCTCGTCATGATAGTGTGTACGGTTCTGTGCAACGCGTCCGTCATCTATCATCTTTCACTCATGTACCGAAGACGCAAGGCGCACCGGAGCTCTGTCCGACGGCAGCGAGGACAGAGGCATCGGTCCATCGCGAAGGAGGTTGAACATCTTGTGCTTCTCGGGTTCATGACAATAGCATTCGTCATCTGCTCTCTTCCTCTTGTGGTAAGGCTTGTCAAAACTCTTTACACAACTTACTTACACATGAGTTGACTACTCTAGAAGTTTCATAATGCCCTGTTCCTGAACGTTCAAAGACACTACAACGTACATATTACAGAGAGCGTATTCGAACTTTAAGTATATTTGTTTATGCGCATGAATGAACATTGCTGTAAATGTGCCAGAATTGGGTTAGTTTTCATCTGTAGGCCCTAGACAGACTGTTCAAAAGCAAACAAAGCATCTTACGACAACAAAAGGGTTTCATGATAATTGTTTAACATGTTTTATGTTTATTTGAATTAACTAGTAGACTATGACCAACATATTATTTTCCATTATTACAATAGTCTATCATCTTTAGGCTTATTTATAAATTATTCACCAGTCATTATATACTAAAACGTTTTTACTTTGCTACTAATTACAGTAGGGACATGCAACTAGTCCACTAGTAAGTTTTATTATTCTAGAGGTATTGGTATGTATTCCCATTTTCATTTTACTATTGAGTAGACACGCACTGTATTAGTGTGCGTTCTAATTGTTGCATTCTAATTTGCTTCTAATTGTACTTTTAAGATTTTACCTACTTCAAATCAGCCATTCATAATAGTAATAATTACTAGTCACATCACATGTTAACAAAAATACAAAATAAAAAAGCCCATTCCGATGGCAAATATGCACGTTAGCAATAAAATAGCTTGTCACACTACTAAGTTATTGACTAGTAGCAAATGAATAAATAGTAGTAGGAAATGAATAAATATCAGTACTAGTGAATAATTGATTACATAGAAACGATACCTAGTGAATTGAAAAATATAACTCTTGGATTACTTAGTAGTGATATAAAAGTTGGTACTAGTAATGTAAAATTGATAGCCTACTAGTTTAGAGGAATTAATATTTAAATGGTTTGTCATATACAGTAGCCCTAAAGGTATTTTTACACTGAAGGCACACTTAAAAATGTCGTTGCATTAGACTAAATATTGAACCAAGTTGCATTTATTATCAAGACAAACATGTAAGGTTAGGTTTTTATTTATTATTAGAAACACTATTTAAAATGTATTTTTAGCAGCTTCTCAAAATGTTGTGTTTATACTTAGATATTTTGATTTACTAGCACAACATACAGTTCCACACTGTGCTCTTGTCTCCACAGATTCAAGTGTACCTCAACACTTGTTGCGACCAAGATGATCACAAAAATGATCTCATAGCCCTTCTTTTAGTATCGGCCAACCCCATCATAGACCCCTGGGTCTTCATCATCCTCAGTCCCCCAGTTCCTCGTCTCCTCTGGGACAAGATGTGCAAGACCGCAAAGTTCAAACCCACGCAGGAGAAGGTCTGTAGCATCCATCCAGTCCTGTATCAGTCAAAGCCACCTGGAGATTCAGAAGGAGGCAGTGTGATGAAAGCCTACACAGAAATTCCTGGAAAATAACAGAGACTGAAGATCCACGTCACTGGATGACT
>NW_015510294.1:7160-7864 GCF_001515645.1 Sinocyclocheilus grahami
TGTACACCGGAAGGAAAATAAGTGTTTATTTATCAGCAGGAAATCGAATGGTAAATATAAATAAACATTTACAGGCTGAAATGAAGAGCTGTACTTCAGTTTCAACTGCGTGGGGAATGCGGTTGTCTTTCTTTGTGTGACGACACGCTTAATCAGTTTTGTTTTCCACGTTCCGTTGCAAATATATGCAGGACTGAATCATGTCATAGCAAGTCAGTTCGTTGTGAAAGAGCCAAACGGCTTGACTAAACTGTGCAAAGGTCCCACGACTGAAGACAGTACTTTGGAGGGAAGGTGAAGCAGGCTAAACTGAGGAAATAAAAGTTTGTCCATAAAGGAATTGTTTTGGATCAGTCTGTTTAACAATCTCCTGATATTACTTGATATTTACACTGTGAATGAATCGAGGTTACAAGATGGTTTTAAAGTTATGTTACAGTCAGGAGATCTCAGTATTGATAAAATCACCATATTTTGCATATCACACACACACACAATAAACACAGAATACATTTTGTTTTCTTGGTGTTGCTAGATTTACATTTATGCATTTGGCAGATGCTTTCATTCAAATGTATAAATGGATTACTATGATGACCTTCTTAGAAACCCTAAACAAATTCTTTACAATTATATTCAGATCTATATAAATTGCTGTTATGATCTTGAGGACAAGTAGTTTCTATGTAGTTATTACTATAGTG
>NW_015510294.1:11906-12529 GCF_001515645.1 Sinocyclocheilus grahami
ATCTATCTATCTATCCATCCATCCATCCATCCATCATCTATCTATTTTTATTATTTTTTTATAATTTTATTTTTATGATTTAATGAAAATGTATTGCCCACCACAGTTTTCCAATTAAATTTTTAGTAGTTTAACTAGTATGGAAGGTTCCTACAAGATGACTGATCCCTTTGTAGCTACTAGTTATTTAAATCATGACAGGTCAAATTATCATACAGTAGGCTATATTATGTAAAATAAATAATTGCAATGTAATATGTAGTATGCAATGACACACATGTTCCTGGTTGATTCTTGCATCCGTAATAAACAGATCATATCACAAACCCAGCCTTGCGGGTGAAATGTACTAAAACGTGCAGTGGTGAACACACACACACACACACACAAAACCAAGCATCATGTGAGGGAGCAAACAGAGAGAGAGAGAGAGAGATGACAATCAGTAAACCAATGAACTATTATGATTTAAACAACCAAGCGCTTGAAATTGGAAGGAACATAAAAAAAACATGAGCACATCATTAAAGTAAACTGAAAAGGCGAGGAAACATTCCGGTAAAGCGAGCTGGAAACTGCAGAGACAGATTTTGCCTGATGAAATTCCAGGACTTGTCTCAACA
>NW_015510295.1:0-1523 GCF_001515645.1 Sinocyclocheilus grahami
TGTTCAATTTTGTTCTTCAATAATATATATATATATATATATATAAACTAATGAAAATAAAATACATTTAATAAAAAACAAAATTTAAAGATGTCAGCCAAAACAGAGGGACATGTCATTTCTCTACTGTCCTATCCAATAAAGCATAAAAGCCCACAAAATATAACTTTAAAAAAATGTGATTTAAATAAATAATTTGCAACAAGATGACTAAAGCGCTTTAAGAAAGTCAGTAGGATCAGTGTTAATGTCATGTTGACATGTTGGAGACTTTTCTGTGGTGAAGGCCTGTTGAGTTGTCCTTTAATCAGCGAAAGTTGTGACTGTATTTAAGTTTCAATTAGTCATAGGAAGTCTGTAATAAAAAGCAAAGGTCTGACCCTTCTGCCATACCCTAAATGATGTGCAATAAACCCACACCTTCGCGTGAGTCTCCGCAAACCACCAGTTTGAACTGAGGCAGTAAAATAATCAAGTATGTTGACAGACAATCTTGCACAATCCATTGACAAATGATAACCAGATTTGTAACTCATGACTTGTTGGATGGGAAAGGCTTTTATTTCACTCAAGTGGGTGATACAGGAAACAAAGTAAAACTTGTAGGTTAAGTTTGTTGTTTTTTTTCCTTTCTCGTTTCGTGTACGTGTGCGTAGTTTGAAAGCAAAAACCAGTATAGTTTGTTCTGTCCTTTTTTTTCTTCAACAGAAAAAAATGTATCCGCTCTCATCTCAGTACTTGGAGTAATTCCAAAGAAAATCATTAATTTTGTCTTGCGTTAAGCTTCCGTTCCTGCAAACCCAGTCTGCTCACTTTATGAATTTCGCACTTTGACACACATTCTTTTGTTTGCGTGTGTATACAGGAGCTCGCCCTGAGAAACCAGCTGCCGACCAGCATGGAGCAGGATGGCGGCACTCAAAACCCTGTGTCCTCACCCAGCATGGGACAAGACGCACGTAACATGACAACCAACAGCTCTGACCCATTCTTGAACAGGTAAGATGATGCAGATGCAGACTGCAGTCATACAATAATTTTTTAGAAGAACACTTTTCATGGTAGTATTGACCAGTTAAAAGGCACATAAGGGCAATGAACCTTCCCACAAAGGATGTTTGGCTGCTGTGTGTGTGTGTGTGCGCGTTTACTTGAGTGACACTCACTGGTGACCCCTGCTGGAGAAGCTGTTGAAAGCAAGTCCGGATTAAGCTGCTTTTGCAGAGAATTGCGTCCTCCAGTGGCGGTCAAGCAGATACAGCTCTCCTCCTACATGAGAGCAGATAAGGGATTGATGTGAATAACAAGGCGGCCCGTGAGAACATGTGGTCTCGGGTCCCCCCCTCCCACCTCTGCTGCTCACAAAGAGCTCATTCATCCAGCAGCTCTCATGCACTGAAGCCACATTTCATTCTCTTAATTAGAAGAAACTTGCTGTATTTTCCTTCACTGTAGCATGTCCTCTGCCCTCTTTATTTGAGCACTTTGTACTGAACTGCCTGCATGCTATTTATAGAGAGACC
>NW_015510295.1:4173-5464 GCF_001515645.1 Sinocyclocheilus grahami
TGTGTGTTAGTTTTATTTAAGCCTGATTCTGTTTTCTTGAGGGTTGTGGCATTCATGTGTGATCAAAGAACAAATCTGATGTTTTATACAGTTTTATAAAGAACAACTATTCTAAGAGCTGCCTTATAGTACATGAACTAGATGGACGCTATCATTTATGCTGCATCATAATCAGTCTGAGAGGGGGATCGCTTGGTTTTGTTAAAGATCTCTTTTTTTTT
This sequence comes from Sinocyclocheilus grahami, assembly GCF_001515645.1. Classification (NCBI taxonomy): domain Eukaryota; kingdom Metazoa; phylum Chordata; class Actinopteri; order Cypriniformes; family Cyprinidae; genus Sinocyclocheilus; species Sinocyclocheilus grahami. The sequence goes on from NW_015510295.1 coordinate 4,395, forward strand.
TTTTTTAGTATCTCAGTTGATATGTTGTTGCTTACTGGCTTATTTTAGTGAAAATGTCTGATTTATTTTTTTTTAATCCAAAAGCAATGAACAAAATAACACTTTGATTAATAGACAGACATCTCTGATATGAGCTCCAGTAGAGTCTGTGCCAGTTATGTTGATGATGTTTGGTGCCGAGATGGATATCGGGCAGGAAGAGGAAGGTTCTGATATGTTTAGATGGATAGATGAGCATGTCTTGAAGATTAGCTGTTAGCTTGGATTCGAATTTGGTGACTGTGGGTATGAATGATAGAGTAGACTTTTATGGAAACAATCAGTTATATTAGTTTCTGTCAGGATTTCCAGGAGGCTTCCAAAGACTTTTTTTTTTTTTTTTAGTAATGAACAACAAAAAATTATGTATTATACTTTTATGTACACATAAGACATAAGCTAATGAGAAAAGGTCTAATTGATTTGTGAGGAGATTTCTAATGAAGCCAGATTTGACAGGTCCTCTTATGCTGGTTCTGATGTCAGTACTAAAGACACATTAGGCAGGTTACCTAGGTTTGCATTATTTCACTAGAGCAGAACACTACAGGGTCTTTGCCCTTTACAAATTTGCTGCAGATGCTTTGAATTCAGTAATATGAATATTTCCTCTTGTTTACAATATATGGATACCTTGACACACTACATGATTATGGCTCAATAACTGGCCCGTACACTAAATGTGTGTTGTACTGATTTTTTGTTTCTTAACAAAGGTGAAGTTTTATCAGTATAATATCTGTGGTCTGTTGGGGATGACTATACCGCTAAGGTTTTTAACTCAATTGCCTCGGTAAGCAACATTTTTATGGTCACATTTTATTACAAAGGCCATAGTAATGAAAGTTAGAGGTTATGGAGAAAATAAAAGTGGTGAGGAAAAATAAAAAAAGAGACCAGCTAAGAGAAATATATTTTTGAAAATATAGTATTGATGGCAGACTCTAGTGGGGTAAAACAGTGTTGGAGAGAGCAGTGCAACAAAATGTTTTATGAATTGTGGGTACAGTGATGGTATTGCACGTTTATAG
>NW_015510295.1:6570-7318 GCF_001515645.1 Sinocyclocheilus grahami
AGCGTTAGGATTAGGGTTTGGCTTAGGTTGCTTGTAATTATGTGTAATTAAGTGTTATAATAGTAACATGTAACAAGGACACCTTAAAATAAAGTGTTACCATAATAAATTATGCATAATTACATGCAAATAACCCTAACCATATGTAGTTAATTAATATTAATCAGTACTTAAACATATATGTACACTGTAACAAGGACACCTTAAAATAAAGTGAAACCCAGACCTACTGTGTGCTATGAGGTTGTAAATGTCTTACTGAATTTTGGTGAAAAACTACATTACCCATGATGCTGTACAGAAACTCCACCATATGTGTATACATATAGAAGTGACGTGACATGTGGCCAGGTATGGTGACCCATACTTGGAATTAGTGCTCTGCATTTAACCCATCCAAAGTGCACACACACAGCAGTGAACACACACACCGTGAACACACACCCGGAGCAGTGGGCAGCCATTTATGCTGTGGCGCCCGGGGAGCAGTTGGGGGTTTGGCGCCTTGCTCAAGGGCACCTCAGTCGTGGTATTGAAGGTGGGAGAGAGCGCTGTACATTCACTCCCCCCACCTACAATCCCTGCCGGTACGAGACTCGAACCCGCAACCTTTGGGTTACGAATCCGACTCTCTAACCATTAGGCAGCTATTGTATATATTGTGTATATACACTGTGTGTGTATATGTGTGTGTAATATATACACTGTGTGTGTGTATATGTGTGTGTGTATATATATATATATATAT
>NW_015510295.1:9148-9470 GCF_001515645.1 Sinocyclocheilus grahami
TCTGGGACCCGGTTTCAAAAAATATTGGTTTCACTCTCCCAAAACACCGGATCCGTCTGAACGAAACGCCTATCCTATACGATAACAAAAAGTATGCGTATACAGCTAAACGCATCTCCGTGTGGACGGGGCAGGGTATGGTGTCACACCCATAGACTGTATAAGGTCACACCAGAGGACATGGTTTTCAGAGACAAAGTATATCAAGTTCAGAAATATATGGATGAAAAAAGTTATTGCCATCTACACTTGTACAATTATGTCAGAGGTATTTATTAACATTTTTATGTTTTTCTTTTTAATTTATAAAAGTTGTAATTTA
>NW_015510295.1:9480-9985 GCF_001515645.1 Sinocyclocheilus grahami
TTATAAAAGTTGTAATTTACTGAACCATGCTTGAGACAGTCACACAATTTTTAGATTTGGCTCAAAAATTAAAAAAATCTAATAACACTGCAGCTTTTTATTACATCAGGTCCACGTAGGGCATATAAATGTTTAATGATTTACTGCATTTTAAATAAGGACAATATTCATTATATTCATTTTTATCCTGTGGGGCAGTGAAAATGCCATGTCACGTCAACAACACATATACATATTATATATATATACACACACACAGTATTTGTCTCATATATATACAGTACCATTTTCGAATACTTTTTTTTATCAAATAAAAGTTTAAGATTTTATTCACCTTATAGCTGGTTGGTTTGGTATATGGCTCTATATAATATAACTTTGGCAATAACTTTTTAACAATCCCTATGGGAAAAATGTATTGAAAAAAAATATATAAAAAATTCCGGAACCAGTGCTGCTGAAAAAGTGGATGGGCACTAATGCGTTCTTTTGAGAAATAGGAGGT
>NW_015510295.1:10486-12527 GCF_001515645.1 Sinocyclocheilus grahami
TGGAAAATCCAGATCAGCAAAAGCATTTTATTTGTTCTTATATTACAGAAATTACAATAAAAAGCCACTAGCAGAGTACTTTTATAGTGTTGTGTAAGATTTTGCTGCAATAGCACACATCTGGTCCAAAACATTGTGAATGCTGTAATCTGTGTTTTCATGGAAAACTTGAGTAAGATGATGTGAGTTAAGAGATTCATCCGACTGTACTACTTGAGTATAACTCATCAGTTGTTTACATGTAGATTGTCTCAAAACAGTGAGCAGAGAACCGTCTACCTAGACCAGTTGTTATCAGCCAGGGCCTGGATTAAAGTATATACTTTGGTAGAAAATGTCTTCAATCAGATAAACAGTAAAACATACAGGCCACACCATTAGAATAAATCACTTTATTGGATAATTTTTGCTACCATATATGAAAGCACCTTTCAACAATACTATAAAGAAAACACTAAAAATGTCCCCGAACTGTAACCAAAAGATAATCCAATAACGCCTCTGATTTAACATTTTTTTACAGGTGCATATTTTATACACTATAGATTACAAACTAATTTAAATATCCTGAAGTACAACTAGACTAGAAAAAAGAAAAAAACACACACACTGAAAATACACTGAGTTCAAGTATTCTCAACTTGAAATGTGGGCCGGGGCCCAACAGGGGTCCTCAGCAAAGTGCTATGACAGCCTCAAGATAACTTAAAAATGATTTCAAATAAGACAAAACGAGCATTAAAATAAGTCCCAGATATTTATTTTTATTTATTTATTTTGTGAAGAAGTTAGAAGAAGAACCAGGGTTCCCACGTTCTTAAAAAATCTGAATATATGAGGGAGAATCATTTTAAAAGTGTGATTTGTAGACCTTAAAAAAGCAAATGAATAACTTGGCAAATGTAAAATGAATATACTTTTTTGCCAAGCTTTAAAATGGACCCTTTTCACAGACTTGACAGATGACCTCACTAAATGTCGAATGAGGAATGTTATCATGGATTTTTCTACTGGAGCAAATGGGAATACAAAAGTAGTTTCGGTTCATCACTATAAGTTTACCCAACTATGACGACTTGCACGACTTGCACTTCACTGAGAAAATATGAAAAGGGTCCATATTTTATCAGGTAGAAATTGCGTGTAAAACACGATTTGAGGGGGCCCCTAGTCAATATGCTGTTCAGGGGGCTCAGAAACCAGTGGCACCCCTTAAGGCAACAAAAACGAGGTGCTAAAATGTAGAGGGGTCTTGCTATATGGTTTCTAGAGTCCTTTGGCTTGTTGCTAGGGCGTTTCAAGGCTGTAACTATGCGGTTTCTGAATGGCTGCTTATTAAAGTATCTACCGCTCTATCACTGACCCTTGTACAGCCGTACAGCTTCTCCTCACTATCTGTGGAAGTAACAAAAAATTATTAGAGTAATAAGAATAGTAAGTATGAGCAATAGTAATGTTGTTTCGCAGTCACCAAAACGGACAAATTTGGCATCTTTGCTATAAGCCTTGCTTCATTTTGGACTCGGAGTCTGTTGTGCAGCTCACTTCTGTTTTGAGACAGAACCGCAATGTTCCAAACTCTGTGTACACGTATACACAATGGAAGCTTTCACAATTTTCCGCGGTTCCCACAGAGTTCTTACAATATAAATAAACAACTGAGAAATACTTACCCAATGGCAAAAGCAGACAGGAATGAATGAAGATGAAACACAAACAGCGGTTCATTTTCTTTACGAATAAACTAAAGTCCTACAGTCCCAAACTAACCGACAGTCATGATGGACGAAAAAAAACTCGTCTTCTGAGTCTGCCCTCATTATCGACGAATTTATCAAACTGCCTCAGGTGTCATTCAGAGGAACGCGTTATAAATAATATAAATAATGAAATTTGATTTTAATATCCAGTTTTAGTCAACATCAGCACAACTGGCTGACAGTAACAGCGAACAGTTGGTTTGCACATCTGTCAGTGTCAGGGGCGGACTTAGTGATGGGGCCCTAAGCAAATTTCAGGTATGGGGCCCCAACACAATAAC
>NW_015510296.1:0-3470 GCF_001515645.1 Sinocyclocheilus grahami
CCCATAATGCCACAGCCCAATGGGAGAGTCCATCAGTAGCATCGCACAGCATCACCAGCAACCATCCCGTTACAGAGGCTCGAACAGTGCGAGAGGTTCCCGTAACGGATCTGAGAGACGCTGACACCACCGACTCGGTCTCTCACACTGATAGCACCTATATTTCCACAACCAACCGAGTCAGAGAACGCACGCTGCTCTCTGTAACCTCCAACAGCACCTCTGTGTACACTGAGGACTCCAACTCCTCTGATGCTGTCTCTCAAACTTCCAAATGGGAAGTAAGAGTGTCGGGAGCCACCCAGGGCAAGGAGGAAACCGTAGAAGATGTATCTACATTGTCTGAACAGACTGAGCCCACTTTTGAAGATCATAATGCCACCAATGCAACTCAAGGCCACTCTTTGGAGACTGAGTGGTCAACATTGTCCCACGGCACTGAGTCACAGACTGGCCAATCTAATGTCACAGGACAGACCTTTGAGCAGGTGTCTGATAATGACAATCCAAATTCAACACCCCCTCTTACAATGATCAACAGAGATAAAGGGGAAGTGGACACCACATATGTGACTAGTGGGGTATCTTATACAGAAACCAGTGACTCTGTGTCATCTATCCCACCTTTTACCTCCGGTGAACACAATGCCACTAGCACATCCCAACAGAGCCATGATTCCACAGTGACTTATCCCCTGGATACTGATGCTTCCACTGAGTTTTCTACTGGATCTGTCAGCTCAACTGGCCATGAGGAACCCGAAGGGTCTCCAGCCCAAACAGTGGAGGAGACAACAATTCAGGGCGTGACCACTGCACCCCCAGTGCTCGAAGATGTAGCCACCACAACTGATGACTCATTTACGAAGTTCGTTGCTGGCAAACCACCCTTCGTCCCAAACACTGATAATCAGACCAACACAGAAGTGGTTCCAACATCTGCCATGCCAGCAACTCAGAGGCCACGGGTTACAGAGGAAGCCACTGATGAGGCATCTACTTTTTACAGTTCTACCAACACTTTCACTACAATGATTCCTCCCGTCACCACCCGTCGGCTCCAAACGAGCACCACACCGCAAGCCCAAACAGAACACACTACCATCGTTACCACAGATGTTGTTCAGGTGGTGCGGACGACACCCACCACAGCCCAGCTTCCACTTACCTCCCCTACTGGTGGACCTCAGGCATCCAGTACATCTGATTCTGCTGACGTCACCACCTTGCACTTAGAAACCAGCACGGCAACGCCAGGGAACAGTACTGCACATGGCAGACGTGCAACAACACCTTACAGCAAGAGCACCTCGACCAAGACCACTGTGGTGGTAACCACCAGGAATCACACGGACAGAAGCACCACAGAGATGGGAACGACGACCATACAGATGCCTTTTAGGTCAACAGCATCACCAGGTATGTTTGACTTTTGGTGTTTATACAGTGACTTGCAAATAGCGTCATTCAAATCATCATGTTGGTATTATTAATGGTGCTTGTTAAGGATTCAACGATATTACAATTCTGTCTCATAACCGATAAATGGGCAATATTAAATGTATATACACTACCATTCAAAAGTTGGAAATAAAAATATTTCAAATAAGAGCTGCTCTTTTAAACTTTATTTTAACAAAGAATGATTTCAAATATAAAGCAGCATTTGAAATCTATTTTTTTATTTGTATTTTTGATCAAATAAGAGCAGCATTGGCGAGCATAAGCAACTTCTTTTAAAACCCAAAAACCCTAAATGTTAAGTAGTGTGCATTTATCTAAATAAATGGAAAAAATAAATACTTGTACTGTATGAAAAATATACATTTATTTAAAAATGTCATAAAGATTACATTTAACACTATTATTCAATTATTAGTATTTAGTGTTATTTTGTGGAACAAAAAAGAAGATATTTAAAAGAAATTGACTTCCATTATATGAACATGAAACTGCAGTATTTCTCAAATTATCTTGAGAAATCTTTTATGTTCCACGGAAGAAAAACAATTAATAAATGATGACAGAATTTTTATTTTTGGGTGGATACAGTAATTCCTTTGAGTTTTTTAGCAGACGATAGAACAGACAAACAAATCCCATAGACTTAGACTGAAATAGAGACTTGGGTTGGCTATTTTGATTCAGACTAGTAAGCATTACTCTAGTAACTGTATAGCATATTGTTAAAAATTCTGTAGAATACCTTAGCAACCACTCTGGCAACCACACTTGTGTCATAAAGATCTTAATGTTAACAGTTGTTCCACTGTTTACATTTACATTGTTTGTGAATTCACCTGTTCATTTTATTTACTTCTGAACAATTCAAACCATCTCTTTCTCCTCTGTAGATTGTGTGTGTGGGCCTCAAACTTGTGCAAATGGAGGCCGCTGTGTTAGATCAACTAAAGGAAGTTACCACTGCCAGTGTCTGCCTGCATGGACAGGACCCTTCTGCACGGAAGGTAAGGTATGGCAGTCACAAATCTGAATGTTAAAAGTACAGTGACAAACAGGAACAGGAATTGACCTATCCATAATGCCACAGCTCCAATGCTGTAATATCAAATTATAGGTTTTAATTATGCTAGTCACAGGCAAGTGACAGGCTAGACTACATATTGTGGCATGTGGTAATGTGACTAATAATGGACGAATGACCAGCTTCAAACTTTTTTTGTTAAAAAAATGGAGGAAACTGGAAATATTGACCACATAGAATATAATATAACATAAATACATTGAATTATATTAATTTAAATACATCCATTAAAATTTTATTTGTTTTCTATGTGGTCAGTATTTCCATTTTCTTCCATTTTTTAAAACAAGTTTGAAGATGATCACATAACATTTGTCCATAATAAATCTCAAATGCGTCTAGTAAAGTAGTGCTTGTTTTCATCAGGGTTTCGTGACAACAATGACTGATTAGGCGGTGTGTTTTTCTGTAGATGTGGATGAGTGTGTGAGAAGTCCGTGCCCACAGGGTTCAGTGTGTGTCAACACAGGTGGCTCTTTCAGCTGTGAATGTGCCCTGGGCTTTGACTTGGAGGATGGCCGCAGTTGTACACAAGGTAGGTGGCCAGTTGTCTACAATAAAATAATGTCCAGAGTGCATACATATATTTTGGTGATAACCCTATGATACCCTTACAGTATTTGCTTTGGCTTTTCCTTGCAGTGAAGACATTTTTGGGCACTTTCACCGTCAACAGCTCAGTGCATCTCAGAAGTTCAGGTCTGCATGAGCTACACAGAGAGATTTTACAGCTGGTATGCAACATTGTACTCTATCACCTGACTCTCACACCATTGCGTCTCACACCTGACTTCTTCACCTTACAGCCTTACAACCCACAGCCAATCAGCTAATGCAGAAACCAACAGAGAATGTAATTGGTTTAACATGATAAAGTTGCTGACGTTAAACCGAGGTCCTGACTCTCTGTGGTCATTAAAAATCC
>NW_015510296.1:4598-5729 GCF_001515645.1 Sinocyclocheilus grahami
AATGTAAAAACATGTATGTACACAATAAGTGCATTGTACTAAATTGTTAATTTAAATATAAGTACATAGTAGTTAAGACCACTTAATATAAAGTGGGACCCATTATTTTATTTTGTTCACTCATGTGAATGCAAATGCCTTATGCAGAGATGGAGAAGGTGTGCAGATCTTAGCAGTGAACATGTTTTCACTCCCCACCAATGTGACCAGCACGGATGTCTACAACAGCATCCAGATGTCCCTGAGCAACTGTAGCCGGACGTACTCCCACTGCACCATTAAGCTTCAGCACCATCTCTCCTATCACGGTACCATTCAGCGCTCATTGTATGCATCATACTCTTATCTCAGCTCCTCCGCTCCACTCCGCCACTTCAGAGATATGATAATACCAGTCACACAATATACACAGATAACACAGTCTTGAGGCTCCTAAAATAATATTTTGTAAAGCTCTTTGTCATACTGTTTATCTCTGGGAAGCCATTTGTTCTGAAGAACTTCTTTCTGTTTAGCGGAGAGCCTGTGTTTGGCCCAGAACACCAAGTGTGATTCGCAGTACTCTGTGTGCACGGACACTAGCGGAACCCCATACTGTCAGTGCCACCCAGGATACTTTAAAAAGAATCCAGGGGACATGACCTGCAGAGGTACAACATTCACTTGTGTGTTTTCAGTTCTTTGATTGAATACATTTAAACTGTGGGACTTTGTGGGACACTTGTACTAAAGAATACCAAGTTTCTCATTGAATTTTTTAAATTTTATTTAAACATTGCAATGTTTTTTTAGACTGTGGAGATGGACGCAAACTTGTTAACGGCAGCTGTTTTGAGTAAGTATGTGGTTTTTAAATGCATTTTATGTAAAAAATTACCAGTCAAGGTTTGAACATACCTACTAATTATAGATTATTGTTTTTCCCCAGTTTAGAATTATAAAGTCATTCAAAACTATGAAATAGCACAAATGGAAGTATGAAGTAGTGGCTAAAATCTTGTATTTTAGCCAGTGTTATTTAGTATCATTGATATACTATATAGTTATTGGTAATATTTTGAATTAGATTTTTTTATATATATTTTCTGTTTTCACTTTAATTTTAGTTAAAGATTTTGTAATGTGGTATTT
>NW_015510296.1:5843-6213 GCF_001515645.1 Sinocyclocheilus grahami
TTTTATGGTTTTAGTTTTAGTTAACGATAAAAACCCTGTTTTTAGCTTCTTCAACATAGCCACTCGTTACAGCTTTAACCACCCTGGGCATTCTCTCAACTTCATGAGGTGCCACCTGAGATGCTTTTTAAACAGTTTTGAAGGAGTTCCGATTTATGCTGGGCATGCTTGTTGCATGTTGGCTGCTTTCCTTCACTATCCGGTCCAACTCATCCATTTCCACTTTCAGGCATAAGCCTTTAGATCAAAAGCTTTTTAAGATCATGGGAAACAAGTTTAGTTCATTTTGTCCAACATTTTGTCTGGTATTGTGTATTAGTATTTGTTTTGTACATATGTGACCCTGGACCACAAAACCAGTCTTAAGTCG
>NW_015510296.1:11604-12512 GCF_001515645.1 Sinocyclocheilus grahami
AAAAAAAGATAAATGTATAAATAATCAAATTGTGTATTTTTATTTGCCTACGTACTACAAGTTTTCTTAAGAAAGAAAACCTTTTATATATTTTATTCAGTTATTGTTTCAGGTGACATGTGGCACGCTTATAGAAATATATGTGCATAAGTTATAAGATCATTAGTTATTAGTGACTTGACCTTGTTGTTTCAGCTCTTAACTCAGTTGTTGCAGTCCCACCTGGTGGACTGAATGCATATTACAATCAACTTATGTTCAGAGCAGCTGAAGCGTTCCAACTCGTTATCGTTCTTGAAACGCCCTGCGTTTCATGCCTATACAAGAAAAAAGCAAAGCAAACATTGAGAGCAGCTCTCAGGACAACCCCCCTTCTTCAGTCAACCAGAAAGAAAAAAATGTTTGGTATCCAGAGGTGGGACGTTACCAGGAACTGCAGAGCTCAAATCTGGGTTATTTCCTTTAGAAATCATAAAGTATAGCCTACTATCATTGTTAAATAGTATACTATGTGCATAGGAAATATGTGCAATAATATTTTCTCCTGACAGTTAAAAACTTTGCCTCAAATATCATGTCATGGCTGATTGATACCTTCATGACTGCAGTCACAAAAACTAGCACGTTATCAACAACCGAGCACATGCGAAGTGCCTGGATAACTAAATATTAAAAGAAAAGAAAAGTGAAACTAAAGGTGGCTAGAAAAAAAAAAGGCCTACTCAGTATTTTTTTATATGTATGTATAATAGAAATACGTTTAGGTGAATATTAGATTTAGCTTAGGCCTATGTAAAGCTATTTTAATGTAGCCTATTTGTAGCTGCGTCCAATAAAAGTAACAGAGTAGCCTACATAACAACCAGCTCGCTCTCTCTCTCTCTCTCTCTCTCTCTCTCTCTCTCTCT
>NW_015510297.1:0-832 GCF_001515645.1 Sinocyclocheilus grahami
TTTTTTTAGTTATCTCAGTAAGTTGTGATGAAACTTTCATTGAGGAGGTAAATTTAGCAATCAAGGTCTTTGTGAAACTCGGTGCGAGATAAGTACCGGAACCGTTCAGGATCATTTCATGTCATTTGAAGCCTTGCACAATCTGTACCGCACCACATGCATCGACTCCTTCAGCTGTAAATGCAACAGCTCAAGTAGATTCTTGTTTTTTACACCTATGGACTGATGAACACTAAACTACATTCTGTAAGAGGAAGATGCGTGACACCAAAAGTGCAAACAAAAGTGCGAGCAAAAGTGAACAACTAAAATTTTTTGCTAAAATTTTTTTTTTTTATTATAATTTTTTTTTAGATAGGACAAACACTGCAAAAAATTATTTTTGTATTTAGTACTTTTGCAAGTATCTAAACTTTATTTTATTTTTAAATCAAGATACTTTTAATTGAGAAGCAGAATGACTTAACAAGAACAGAACAAATATCTGTCAGTGTGGAAAGCAAAATAATCTTGATTTAATGAGAAAAAAATATATAATTTTTCTTACCCCATTGACAGATTTTGCAATATCTGGTCCTAAATCTATGCATTTTAATTTCTGTTTTAATGTCACTGTTGACAAATTTTGAGAAATCAATATATTTTATACACTGCCAAATTTCTTTTTACAATTCTTCCCCAGTATTTTTTTTTTAAGGACAAATATCTTAACATTCCTAAATCAAGATACATTTACAAGTCTTGTTTTCTGAAAAATGTGAGTTTAAGCTTAAAACAAGAAAAAATATTTGCCAGTGGGGTCAGAAAAATAAACTTAATTCAAAGGGAAAAC
>NW_015510297.1:4270-5668 GCF_001515645.1 Sinocyclocheilus grahami
AATGTATTCATTGTTAATTAGTCAAAAAACATAATTTGACAAAAAAAAAAAACGGCTTTATGATAATTTTTCATACAAAATATATCTATATAAATAACTTCCACTTCCATTCAAAAGTTCAAAACTGGTCAGTAATTGCTTTTTTAATGAAATACATTTATTGTAATATAACTTGTATTCAGTGTGACTTTATACAAAGGAAAGCAATTCTCTAGTGTTGTTCTGTGTGTCATTTATAAATTCCATGAGGCCACAGAGGGTTAAATGCCCAGAGCAGCTGTAAGGATGAATTGTGAAGAGAAGCCTTGAGGTATTTCTGTAAATCCCAGGAGCTATTGATAGTTAATGTGAAGCCATTAGCCCACCGCCCACAAATTCTAATGCAAGAGGGGTAAACTGTTACGTTAGGTAACAAAAACTGACCTTCCCTTAATGCAACTCCACTACAATTATTACACTGCCCTGCATCACATTTGCTGAATGAGATCTAATTTTACTCATTTTGAGGTGCTGATTCCAAAAATAGTGGCTGTTTTGCTCCAGCACATAGCACTTTCTCACAAAATATGTGCATTTCATAGCATTTTTGCTTCCGACAATGATTTTTAAGGTGAAGATGTCTTGTATTATCACCTAGTCAGCAGAAAAACTGCCACAAACGCACGATTCCTGTCTGAATCTGAGCTAGATTGCAACTATTTGTTCAATTCTCAGCCCATTTTCACATGTATGAATGCATCTGAACACCTGCCTAACCCAGTACAAAACTGTATGGAATTTTTTAATTGACATTTTTGAACTCAGCATGATCAAATTAGATAATACAAGGCATTTTTTGGAAATCAGTAGACTATGTTATTAAAAAAGTTAGATTGTCTACAGTGTTCTTCTCTGGGTATTCACTAACCTGGACTAGTCAGCTATGACTAAAGAAATAATTATAAGTGTTTCCCATTCGTTTACTGATGACAAATGTGCCAGACTTCCGGTGGGGATTTTTATGCATGGCTTTAGACAATGAACTTCAGGTCAAGGCAGTAAAGGGAGAGAAGAGGAAGAGGAAACTACAAACCGAGCCAAAAGGATGTATTACAGAAACACAAACACGCTTGGAGGAATATTCCTGTTCCGCTTGTTTACTCACTCACCTCCTGTCTGGACTTTGAGGAGGCGGAGTTACAGGAAGAGGACACGCCCAGCAGGGAACGCTCTTCCGCGGGCTCGGTGTGGCCGCTGTACATGGAGTCTGTATCACTCGATTCCGGCTGGGTCACTTCCTTGGAAGCTGACTTCATTTCTGGGATCTGAGCAACTTGAAACCTGCCAATTCACATGCGGGTGACACAGAGGTCAGTGAGTGAAACTACAGACCTGATGTGTCACTCTGAGCAGAACTGT
>NW_015510297.1:9817-10293 GCF_001515645.1 Sinocyclocheilus grahami
AAAAAAATTGCCTTGCCAGCCAACTGAAATAAATAAGTTAATACATAACAATAATGAAAAAGATTCATAAATAAAAATAAATGAACGCTAAATAGAAATATAAAGAGTAATAAAAATGACAATTGCACATAACAAATTCACTTAACAACTTAAAATGAAATTGAAATAAAATTGAAAAAAATAAGAAATGCTATAATATATATATATATATATATAAATTTTTTTTTGGTATTGTCGTTATGTCATCCCCATCATTAAGTGCTATTTTTAAAAGAGTTAAAAACATGCCAATTCACCATTAATCACCGCAGGCAGAAGGAATCATAATACACCACTGCTGAACTTTGACAGTCTCTATTGTGACACATTTGTGGATCTATAGCATACAGAAGGCTCAGTGTGCAGTTAACAGCATCTCTATGGTAACTATATCCCAGAGTTCCACAGTGAGGCAGCTGCGAGCTCACTCAGCACTC
>NW_015510297.1:11387-12501 GCF_001515645.1 Sinocyclocheilus grahami
CTACATACTGCACCAGAACTTTCTTAGAAAGTAAAGCTGATAATCGAATGCTCGGAAATCTATACGGATTCATCTCACAGCTGAAACGTGTTATTGCTATTTATCAGATTACTGTTAGACTGTTAGAAGTATTAAAATGCTGGTCAAGGTAGAAGTGCTCTTGAGTGCTTGAAAGCAAAGTGCTTATGTAATTGTACCAAGAAAAGACATTTAATTTAGTACTGCACCATCAGAAATCGACAGGCAACACTGACGTAACAACAGCGAATGGAACTCCGCATTCTGCCGATGTCTTTACTTCGTTAAATGATTTCGACCCCATTACACCCCAGAGACTCATGCCATCACCCGCTCTATGCCATGCTGGATCCGACCCAGACTTATACAACACAAGCTTTCAGACTCCCCTCGAGCCAAGACTTTCATTATTAAACACCTCATAGCTATCTTGTGATATTTTCAATAGGCTTTGTTCCCGAGACTTCTTACATAAACGGTGCACTATGTCACCCAATAGGCTATTTTCTTCTTCTGAAGTATGTAAGAACACTTAAAATAGAGGGTTCGCTTTGCGGTCTTGCTGTTTTTAAGTAGTTTAAGTGTGTCTAGGCTGATGTGAATCTGATGTAGTTCACACTGAGCACATTAGAACTAGTCAACAGTACAGTGATAGCAGTTAGAGAACATCTACAAGCAGAGAACCGACTGAATTATTGATCTAAGGAAAGGAGATACAGTGGGAGTGTTATGCTGCTCAAAGATAGATGAGGAAAGGGGAGAACGCTTTAGCAACCACACAGCAATGCCCTGACAACATTCTAGCACTGCATGAGTTTTGCATGAGCAAAAAACAACAACATCAAATTAGTGTCTTTTATCATATTGATGGTGCTGCTATTTTATAAGGCGATAATTCTCTCACAATCTTGTATAGCTTTAAAGGAATACTTCGCTCAAAAATGTAAAGTTGCTGAAAATGTACTCACCCTCAGGACAATCAAGATGTAGATGAGTTTGTTTCTACATCGGAACAGATTTAGAGAAATGTAGCATTACATCACTTGCTCATCAGTGGACCCTCTGCAGTGAATGGGTGCCGTCAGAATGAGAGTCC
>NW_015510298.1:0-1739 GCF_001515645.1 Sinocyclocheilus grahami
TGATGTGGAGGTTGTACAAGTAGTTTTGAGAATTTCATTTCTGATCTAAGAAATGCACCAAAGCGACTGAGAAAAACTGTAAATATTAACAATTAATAATAAAAAAAAATGAATATTTTGGAAACATAAACATTTTCACATATTTTATCCAAAAAGGCTGCAACTTTGTTCTTTTATAGTCAGAAGGTACATTCAAAAGCAAAATAGTATAAGGTATGCCCTTCAATCGTTTTTGCAGAGATTTGGAGGACAAAACTTCTTTACAATTCCTATTTACACATTCATGGCAAGTAAGTGATCACCGTGACTTTGCAGCAACTTTCAAACATTTCATTCAAATGTGCCAGTGTGTGGAAACCAAATAAAGAACAGCAAAAGAACATAATTATGGAGATATAAGTTGGAACACAGTATAATATGTAAATCCTATTTTCACTTATAATTGCTACATAAATAACATTTGAACATATTTAAGTCATTTAGTATCTTTGAGATAATTAGTGTTGCTTGTTAATTCAAGAACAATTACTGTTACACATAACCAGTGTTAAGTGACAGATTAAAAAGTGTAAAAAATATTATAAAAGGAAACCAAATTAAGATTACAGGTTTGATGAAATAGAATAGAATGAAACTCGAGGTCAAGATGTGCTGTACTTTCTTTAGAATTAGCTAAACACTTACCGTACAGGCTATTATGGACTTGGTTATAATGCCAGACAAATTAAATCAAAGTTAGCAAGATCTCACATTTTCCAAATGTAGGTGTTCAACCACAATCAGCTAGCTTTTATTTCCATGGCTGTTTCCGATCGATCAATTGCGCAACTGATGCATGTTCATCTCTAGAATAACTGTTTATGTTTACTGTTATTCAACAAATTTTCTTGAGCCAACTTCAGTAATTTCAATACGATTTGGGAATATTCAGATTTCTCCACACAAATTTCACATCATGTGCAAATTGTTCACATGAAGTCACCACGTTAACCAACAGAAAGCTGCTTGGTTTGAAGCGACTTCTGCGTGAGCTGTGCTTCATAACACCTCAAGTCTCTATAATATTCTGGTCTCAAAATATGTCACTAATACATCCTTTTTTCCTCGGACATGTGGTAGCTGTGACATCTAAATTGTTTTCATACTTCCTGCAGATAATGACTGAAAAGTTGGCTGACCAATAGCGAGCAGGCATTGTACCTAACTGACCAATCGTGGTGTGCAAGTAGGCAGAGAACGGTCAAAGCAATGCAAATACACATATATATCGTATTTGTATGAGGACTCTAGAGAGACTGGCAATAGGAAACAAAAGGCAAAACCTGGACATTTCAGTCAATTTAGAAATCCCTGCCAGGAAATGTATGATCATCAATGTCTTAGAAAAGTTATAGCACACATCTCCTAAACAAGCTACACTATTTGATGTATTATTCATGCATTATATTAGTTTAACTCTAAAATCTATGCGCAATAGTCGCTATTAATGCTTGATGCAAACACTACTAATGTGTTTTGCTCAAAGCAAAGTTAAACCTTGGGAGAAATAAGCTTATTTATTAGAGGGGAGATCAATCTGGGAATTAAACAAATGCAATCATTCAAAGCGCTAACAAATGAATTTTTATGGAACAAAGTAAGCTTTTCAGAAGCTCTTTCTGCTTGTTAAAGGGATAGTTCACCCAAAAATGACTATCAAACAGTTGGTGGTTGCCATTGACTTCCATAGTATTTTTTTT
>NW_015510298.1:2046-12490 GCF_001515645.1 Sinocyclocheilus grahami
TAAGAATCAATGCATATCGTAATTAACATAAGTGACATTTAGATGGTTTTTGGATTTGAAGTTTTTCCAAATGCCTGCACCAAAGGTTATCTCGAAAGGTTTTATTCTTTTCTTCAGACTGTGATAGAGCAATATGCCTCTAAGACTTTAATCTAGTTGCACTAAATTATTTTCTTTCTTCCAGAACTTTAGAAAATGTTCACATGACCTCCTCAGCATTTTACGTGACCATCTGAAGTCAATTAATTTGAAAATCTATTATATACGACCCAAAATGGTTTCTCAAACTATCAACCGACTGTTTTGATCAGGTCATGGTCTCCACCTCTACCTAGTATCTGTCCTTAATGCTGAAATGTACTGATGTTCTAGTTGTTTTTAATGTTACAAAAGCATTTTATGTGAATATATGTTTCTTCATGGGAACAGATTTGGAGAAATGTAGCATTACATCACGTGCTCACCACTGGATCCTCTGCAGTGAATGGGTGCCGTCAGAATGAAAGTCCAAACAGCTGATAAAAACATCACAGTAATCCACAAGCAATCCACATCACTCCAGTCCATCATCAGTTAACATTGTTTGAAGTGAAAAGCTGTGTTTGTAAGAAACAAATCCATCAAGATGTTTTTAACTTCAAACCATTGCTTCCAGGTAAAATGCAAGTCCATGTTGCTTTCTCCAGTGAAAAAGTTGTCTCGTCTGAATCATGAGAGGAATTTGCACAGATCAATCACTGTTTACAAGCAAAAACGGTCTTAAACAGCTCTAAACAAATATGTTGGTGGATTTTGATGTGGTTTAAAGGTTTAACCTCTTCTGCTCTGCTGTTCATAAACCTACTGGCTGATGCATTTAATTCAATAGACAGCTAGTTTCCAGAGGACTTTTTCCCTGCTGTCGCTTGTGCGGGTTTGTGTCTAGTGTGGAATGTACTTGAATGAATGAATGAATGAATGTGTTTTTTAGGCCATTTCTTACATAAATTACATTGTATTTGCTATGGTGTTGTGGGTGCTTATATATACTTTTTTAAAGGAATGGTTCACCCAAAATGAACATTTGCAAAACATTTACTCATCCTCAGACCATTCAAGATGAGTTTGTTTCTTCAAGGGAACAGATTTGGAGAAATGTAACATTACATCGCTTGCTCACCAATGGATCCTCTGCAGTGAATGGGTGCCGTCAGAATGAGAATCCAAACAGCTGATAAAAACATAACAATAATCCACAAGTAATCCACACCACTCCAGTCCATCAGTTAACATCTTATGAAGTGAAAACCTGCATATCTGTAAGAAACAAATCTATCACATAGATGTTTTAACTTTAAGGATGAAATATCTGATAAGTTATCACTCCGATCATTAGTCAGAACAAAGCTCTTTAAAGGCTAAAACACTCTTCGATATTCAGAACGAAAGAAGGAATTTGAATTTCCCTGATCAACAAACATGACGTGGCCGCTGTCTTGTTATGCTCTATTCAAGACCTTTCTGATTTACCAACGGCACTCAGAATATCAAGTAGCACAGACTTTTATTTACACAACTGGGTGTTTTTCAGATACTGGCACACCATTTATAGATGCTAGGAAATAAACTTTCTCAAAACACATTTATCACTCGTTTATTTAATTTGTCTACAAACAATATTCAGCAGTGAGCTGTACTGATGTACTCTATTTAAAGGGGTCATATGATGCGATTTAAATTTGTCCTTTCTCTTTGGAGTGTTACAAGCTCTTGGTGCATAAAGAAGATCTGTAAAGTTGCAAAGACTAAAGTCTCAAATCCCAAGAGATATTCTTTATAAAAGTTAAGAATCAGCCACACCTACCTAAAACGGCTCGTTCTAACACGCCCCCACATGCCTACATCACGATGTGGGAAGATTTGCATAACGCCGCCCAAATGTTCACGCAAAGAAAGAAGGCGTAACTTTTATTCTCGCTGTAGTATTGTTGTTGCTGCTGCCGCCACCATGTCGTGAAGACGCTGTGTGTTTCGTTGTGAAAGCGAAACTACTTTGTTTGGTCTTCCAAAAGAGGACACGACTAGAAATCAGTGGTTAAGTTGTATTTACAACACTGTTCCAGAACAGTTCAACCAAAATATTCAGATGTGTGCAGTGCAATTTATAGAGGACTGTTTCCTGAATCAGTAGCCTAATGTGTCTGTGGCACAAAGGCTGTTTCTATAAAGTTGGGGCTGGTCAATCACAGCACACCTCGCTTTTCAGATCGATGAGCTTTGTAAAAATCGACGTGTTTCAGAAAGGCGGGGCATAGAGGAGAAACAATAATGTACAGTATGTGGAAAATAATGTGTTTTTTGAACCTTAAACCGCACAAACACATTTCATTACACCAAATACACAAAATAATGTTCTTTTTAGCAACGTCATATGACCCCTTTAATAGTATAATGACGGTGATGGAAATGATGTTTGGAAAACAAGATGTAACTATACAATAAAAAAAACTGAATAAGATTTTCACACTAATTGTGTGCATTAAGGACAGATAGGGGGAGAGTATGACCTGATGATAGCTTGACAATGAAAAATGTTTTAGGTGTTTTCATAATTTAACAAAATTGTTGCTTGATTGGAAATAACACACAGTATAAAAAAATATTCTGTTCACATTATATTTAGTGTGGTTTTTCTTTTGTTTTCTCCACACATCACAGAAACTTTTAATTGAACTGTATTAGGGGCACAAGGGGACAGTTGTGTATTTTAATAATTTTTAAAACAGGGTTATTATCGTTTATACTTAAACTTAAACCATAAAACGTTTTCATTAACTGAAATACAATAAACATGAAATGACATAAAATACAAAAAACCTTAAACTTATTTTATTTGAGCTAGCTGCCAAGGTAATATTTCTCATTTTTATTTAGTTTAATATAAAGTACTGCAATAACTAAAATGAAATTAAAAATAATAAAAATAAATAAATAATAAAAAATATAAATCATATTAATAAAATATTACTGATATAATAATAAATAATACAAAAAGTATAATAATAGAAATGACAATAATATACAACAAAATGACTAAGACTATAAAATTAAAAGAGGAAAATAAAATGTAATTCAAAATAATAACAAAAACTATAATATTATACTTATGATACTAAAATAAAACGGTTTCAAAAAGAATTTCAACAATTTATACTTCACACTTCTCTTCTCAATTCACTTCTCTTCTCAATTATATTTTTAATATGTCATATATTTTCAGATTCAAGGTCTGGGGAAAGGGTAAAGCAATCAAATCTATACATTAAGTAATTTAAACTGTAGAAAAATAAAAACAAATGTATAACTTGAATGCACTAGAAGTTTGGCTAAGCAAATTCAATGCAATTTTAAAACCTGTTTTGGCGATGACTTTTGTGAAGTCTTGACAGTGTAGTTCTGGTTTGTCTTGATTCCATGAGCAACTTTGAACAATACTGGTCTCATTTGCATCTATTTTTACCTAACTCAGTTCACTTCTCTTATGAAAGAGCAATTTCTGAGCAACGAAAGCTTCCTATAGGAACTTATCGCAACCCATTCATTAGTCATCAGGTCTAACTCAAGCTAACTGGGTTAAATTGTGCAGAATAAGATCAGAGCTTGTAATGATAGATCAGTCTGATTCAGGAAACCGCACATGACTCCACTGAGCAAAATCACTGGATTATTCAAAAACGTGATCTGCTGAGTCATTTGCCATCAGGAACAGCAGCTGTTAAACATTCTCACAGTGAAATCAGAAGATGATGCTGAAGGGATTGAGCATCACTGAGCTACAGCGTTTCAGGAAGTAAAGCTGACTTAAGTGTCTGCATACCTGAGATACCAGAAAGCATTTTGAATTGAACTGAACTGAATGTACTCTGTTGTTCCACTAAGGGGACGTTTTATACTGTAGAAACATAAAACACAGACATAAAGTATACAGAATTCAAAATAGTCCAATAATCTAATTGTAACGGGGCTGACGAGACGTGAGACATGTGGATCCATCTGCAAGCTTTTATTAAAGAGACATGGTAAACAGGCAGGGTCAAACAATGGCAAACAGGTATATGGCGGGCAAAACACAAGAATAGTCCTAGGGCTAGTGTAGGTCACCGATCGGCAGACAGAATCACAGGGGCGAGACGAGAGGGAGAAATCCAGGAAAACAGGCAAAGATCAGATACCGCAGAAACAGGCAAGGCAAAACAAGGACAACACGGAGACTCGGAAAGAGGTACAGGCTAAACAATACTCAGCAGAGAAAGGTGGTTAGAGTGGGTGTTATATAGTGAGTGAGGTGATTAGAAACAGCTGTGTGCAATGAGTGCAATCAGTGCAGTGTGCAAATTGTGCAAAGAATGATGGGATATGTAGTCCGGGGTGCTATGCAACAGTTTGTGTTGTGCGAGAGTCAATGTAATGGAAAGGGTGACCTCTGGTGGTGAATAAACGGAAGTCCATAGACCGAATTCGTGACACTAATGAGACAGAATCTACAACTGTTATATAAACAATCCCTACTACACTGAATAAACTATGTGAAATACAGCAACAATATATACCACATTCATGATATAAACTGTAGTAAATAATAAAGAAAAATAGCACAATAAGAATAATAGACATCCAAAAAATAAATATTAAATAAGCACACACAAATGCATAAATAAAGAATAATAGACATGAAAAAATTATATAAAAATAATAAAAAATAACATTTCCATGCATAAATAAAGAAAAGAAGAATAATAGACATCCCTAATATAAAGAAAGAAATATTAAATATAAAAATTAATACAAAGTTATAAATGCATAAATAAATAAATAGACCTCAAGTAATCTTATTTAAGTCTTATTGAGGTCGCCACAAATGAGATTCTAAAATGCCATAGTTTGCTAAATCTGGCTCATCTCCCAGAGAGCAACTCATTTTCTTCATGCAGAATATAAGACTGATTATATATAGTTTTATGGGCTTGTCTGCTCATCTCATTTGATCTCACCTTATGTCCTCCATCTCATCTCGTATCTCATGTCTCCTCAGCAACAGCGAGCTGAAGAACATCAGATGAATCAGGGTGTTGCAACCTGAGGTGATCTGTCTCAACTTCCTCAAACAGCATCAAAGAAAACACATAAAGAGAATAAAAACTATAATTTATTGACATAAACGGAAGAAACGATGTGCTTGATGCTTGAAAACTCCCTGTACTATTATATCAGAGCATCTGAGCAGCTGATGACAGAAATACAAAATGCTAAAGAATGCATCATTTAACCATATAAATGACCAGCTATATCAAATATCAAACACATCTCTATAAATCACATCAGGCTTGCATAATGGATGTTTCAAACGCTTCTGTGTGGAAAGTGCAGTAAAGTGCAGAGGAAAGTTTGAGACGTGTTTGATCACAGCAGACAGTGGAGCTGCACATCCTGTAACCGGATTACGACTCTTCACTGTCGATTGTGAAGCTGCTTTCATTTCCAAACCTTCAAAGCAAACGCTTCACAAGCTGCTAAACAGATCAGGCTCAAGGAGGCTCTTTTATAAATTATTCAAAGAAATATTACCTCTTAAACTTTCAAGGTAGACTCAAGAGAGTTTGTGTCCATTTTTTTACTCTAAATTCTATTCTAGAATTCATACTACACAACTATTTTATTTTACTTTTATTTAGAATTTATGGCATAAATGACCAAAGATGATAGTTTTTCGCTTTTCATTCGCTTTAATTAAGTTGGCTTGAAAAAGCCAACTTTCTTAAATCCTATTTAAACAACTTCTTCTTCTTCTTCTTCTTCTGAGACCAAATTTTTAAATGTATCTCCTCCTAGACCTTTAAAGCTACAACCACCAAACTCGGCCCAGACCTTCAGACTGGTCTGACTTGGGTTGCTATATCTTTTCTAACTGATCCAGCTTACGGTTTTCGCAAACCAGACTATCAAAAATCCCATAGTCTTTCATTGAGGGGGTCAAAACTTTTGTACGATGAATCTTATGGGGTATTTATTGCTATAGCAAAGCTTAACAACTCCCTACTGAAAAAAAAAAACATGTTAAAACCAGCCTAAGCTAATTGGCTGCTTTGGCTGGTCTCCCAAGCTGGTTTTAAAAGTGGTTTTGGCCACTTTTTTAGCAGGTAAGGCTGGTCTTAGCTGGTTTTCAGCTTGTTTTTAGCTGGGTTTTTTTTTTACTGAATCAACTGGTTTTAGCTAGTTTTAGCTGGATTAGCATAGAAACATGATAACAACATGCTAGTAACATGCTAATCATGCTAGAAACATGCTAGCATCATGCTAATAACTTGCCACTCATGCTAACAAAATGTTAACACCATGCTAGTAACATGCTAATCATGCTAGAAACATGATAACATCATGCTATTAACATGTGAATCATGATAGAATCAAGCAAGCAACATGCTATTAACTCGCTAATCATGTTAACAACATGCTATTAACTTACTAATCATGCTAACACAATTTTAACACCATGCTAGTAACAATGCCAATCATGTTCACAACATGCTAGTAACATGATAATCATGTTAGAAAAATGCTAGTAACATGCTAATCATGTTAACACCATGCTAGCAACATGTTAATCATGCTAGATACATGCTAGCAAATTGTTATTCATGCAAACAAAATGTTAACACCATGCTAGTCACATGCTAATCTTGCTAACAAATGCTAGTAACATGCTAATCATGTTAGAAACATGCTACTAAACTGCTTATCATGCTAACAAATTATTAACATCATGCTAGTAACATACTAATCATGCTAGAATCATTATATATATATATATATATATATATATATATATAAGACAATATGTGTATGTGTGTGTGTGTATATACTGTATAGAGAGAGAGAGAGAGACAGAGAGTGTTGTTTAGGTCAGTGTTTCCCAACCTTTTTTTAGTCGCGGCACCCTTTGGAAATTTTAACAAACTTGTGGCACCCTACAAAATTAATTTTGTCACAATATTTGAGTTTCTAACTTCGATGTGATAATTTGAAAAGTGTAGATATTCTGTACAACATACAGATATTTTTAATATTATTAAAAAATGTTGTCCATCAATGGTGGCAATCAGTAGGCTAATTTCTAATGAAGAGACCAATTTATATGACATATTTTAATGTAGGCTTTTATACATATGTAAACATTATTTAATTACCATTATAACTAGCTATCTCACAAACTTTTGCTCACTCAGTGTTTTTTTTAATTTTACAGTGGGGTAAGTTTGGGGCAGTAGCACGAGATAGCTTGATTTCAAACTCTGAATTGAATAAAAAATGACAAGGAAGCAGTCAGTAATAAAATAAGAAATAAAAAAATTAATAATGATAGCACAAATAAAAAATAACGACAGGCCTTCAAATTAAATAAATTGGTTTTTAGTTTTTCAGGTAGGTCTAACAGTAGGGATAAGATATTTAACTTTTTTTTTTTTTACCAATTATACAAATAATGTTTAGTCCTAGAAAGCTATTATTATCAGAACACGTGAGCATAACATAGCGGTTAGCAGATCAATGAATGAGAGGGCAGCGTTACCAGAGTTGCTCATATACCAGACCATGTTACAATACAGTAGGGCTATTGCAGACAGAAACAATACTGTACTACATCCATGTTTTTCTTGTCGGCTCAATTTTTGAGTGGACTTTGTTGTTCTGATGAGCATGAACGGTATATGAGTGGAGTGACTGAGCGGAGCGCACACGCATAGAGCGGGATAATACACAGAGCGTCACACCACATGAAAGTGAAACCTGAGCGGTGAACTAATTTTCGGCAGCCGAAATTTCGGTGCATCTCTAATTATTGGCGACATCAGAAATTGATATTATATAATAGATGCTTTTCTGAACATTTGAGCAATTTAAAAATATTAAAAAAATTGTTTTTTACACGGCACCCCTGCTCTCGACAGACGGCACCCCGGTTGGGAAACACTGGTCTAGGTGATTAACCTTAATTCACATGTTCACATAAGCTCTTAATTAATGAGTCTGTTTAATTAAATGCTCTCAAATCTGTTTATTTTTAGCACAAGAACTTGTGATACACATACATTCTGGCTGAATTAAATTATTCTGAGTGTGCTACACAGATGGTCTTCTTCTAGTAGTGAATATGGTAATGAGTATCGGATCCTGCTAATGTTCGCACCTCATGTGTTGATTGTTGTTTGCCCGTGTTGATGATATGTTGACATGCATCTTAATCTGGAAAAGCATCAATATGAAAATTCTATTCTTATATGATTGCCATGTACCCCTACATTTGTAACTTCCTGCATCAGCAAGTGAAATTGAATGTGAGCGCATATCGGAAAGGAAATTGATGCTTTTAAATGCACTAGTCCTCAGAATAGCTGTTCTAATAAAATGTCAGTAATAATTGCGTATGATTTTGTGTAGTGCCAGCAGAGGCTGTCACAGACAGAAATTAATTGCTGACAAGATCAATATGAAATAACTGTGCAGTAAATTAAATATCAGGGGTGACTCACCTGTGAAGTGGCTTTTATTAGAGCACTTCTGAGAAACCCCACCCCCCGTGGCTGAGGATCAGTCAGCAGCAAGAACTGTATATGTACAGTGAGGTCCAAAAATCTAAAGGTCTGTTTACAGCAAGGACGATAACCACCTTATTTTTTATTTATGTTTATTTAGTCATTTAGCAGACGCTTTTATCCAAAGCGACTTACAAATGAGGACAGCAGAAGCAATCAATTGTAGTATTAAAACAACTAAAAACAGATCCAAAACTAAAAGCTAAAACTTTATAGAAAATACTTATACACATTTTAAAAATAAAGAAATTAAATAAAAATGACAAATGCATACAACAAAATTTCAAAACTTAACATTTAAATGAAAAACAAAAAATAAAGCTAAAAACAATCCAAAATATTAAAGAACAAAAGGTATAAGATAATAATAATGATTCTAACATAACAATAAGCCAAACACCAAAAAAACAACTACATATATGTGTATGTACAACCATACACACATACATACATATATATATATATATATACACACACATTTATAAATTATATATATATATATACACACACATTTATACATTATATATATATATACGCTTGATTCGAAGTTCTGATATGACTCAAAAGATTCATAAACCCTCTTCGAATTCCCAATCTGAATCAAATGATTCGCGATAAGCATTCCGGAGTCCCGATCTAAGTCAAATGTTTCGCGATACGCGCTTTGAAGTCCCGATTTGAATCAAAAGACATGCGGTGCGCGATCCAATTGCAGCGCTAAAAAAAGGTTTGCAATGCAACAGTTTAACTGATTCGGAATTTCAAAAAGCTAGTTTCACCCATCACTACGTGCATTTTGAAAATCATTACAAGCGATGTCATAATTTGAAAATGAATGGATCTTTTAATAATTACAGTGACCAAGACAGCTCGCGTTGCAACTGAAGAAAACACATGCAAATTGAAAAGCACCAGCAAATACGGAAAATATCTTTTCAGTTTGACAACACTTGTGCAGCAAATTCTCTCAACGCAAGCAAACACAGAAACGCGCTGCTAAAACCTACTCACAGCTCAACAAAATACAGATCAGGATGTTAAAATAAACAAAAACTCATTTAGCATGTGATCGATTAGACATATGTCCCAGCCAGTTCTGTCACTTGTTGGGATCCTCTTGATTTCCATTGAGGTCTGTGCTCTTTACAGCGCTCTGATTGCACTGTGAGTATTTGCATTACCTATAGGCTATGCTATTGTCAGGGATATTCCAGCTTCTTCAGACCCAATCACCTCACACACCCCATCACAATCACCGAAGTACTAATCAGCCGCACCTGTCATCACCTTATCAACACAAGCTCAGATACACAGTCACTGCAGTTGCACGCTGTCTGGTCTTGAGTTCACTATGCTACTCCTTACCTGACTCTCTTACCTGGACTCGTTCCTGCTACCAGCCTGTTTTCACCTAAGGCATCTTCCGTTGGACTTGTGAAGAGAATATAGGATCAGTCACTACGTGAGCTATATCCCGTCAATTCCTGAGATTCTCTATTAATCACCCGCTTTCTTTGCATTTCTCCACTCAGAACCAAGCTGTAACAAAAAGTGTTACTTACCTGTCTGTCTCCCTGAGATCTCCTTCTGTATTGTGACAGAAAACCAGACCACGACAGATCAACATGGAGCCCCAACAACAAAACACCGTTTCACTTGAGGAATTGGTTTAAGCGATCTGAGCGTCCATTGTATCTGCCTCCGCCAGTCCCATGGCCCAGCCCGCTATCTTCTCCGGTGAGGCGGAGGATTGTAGTGGCTTCCTGTTACAATGCTCACTCTACTTCGAAATGCAGCCTCAAGCCTTCCCTAAC
>NW_015510299.1:0-380 GCF_001515645.1 Sinocyclocheilus grahami
CTGACACATAGTAAGAAATGGTTATAAAAACTGAAACAGAAGTGAGTAGTAATAGGAAAGAGGAGAAATAGCAAGCAATACTTATTTAACTGACCAAAATCTAGTTAAATAATATAAATTATTTTAAATTATTTTAAATAACCAAACTTATTTAAGCAGTGTTACGGTGTATTACAGTGACAGCTCTATACAAGCAAGCAAAACATTAGGTGTCTACTGTAAATATTTAAAAACTTTGCTCTATTTCTCATCTTCGTCCTCCTTACCGCCTGATCACGAATTCGCTGGCTTTCGAGGCACATCAGCTTTTAAATGAACAAGTAAATGAATAAAATTCAGTGGCCTTCATGTTTACAGCGCACTTCATGCCATCTTGTTTT
>NW_015510299.1:1898-2701 GCF_001515645.1 Sinocyclocheilus grahami
TTTCTAGACAAAAGGAGAACTCATCATATACATTGCATACAGTGAAAGAGTAAGAAAAGCTGCGTTGGACTATAGCTCTAGCTGCAAGGTTTCTCTGAATAACAGCACATGTACAGAGGCTAATGATAGCTCTGTAAACTGGTTCTGAATAAAATTCTGTTTTATATAGGATTGCGTGGAGTTTTTGACGAGAGTGACAGGATGCTTTAAAGGAAAGCGTGTGTGGAAAGCCCTTATATGGAGATTGTCTGGGTGTGAATTGTGCAAATGACTAACCTTGTGCACGTGGTTGCTCATTTATAACACTCCAAATTAACTTTGTAAATTAAATGTTTATAACTAACATTAGGACAAGGTTAAGAAGAAATTCATGTGCGGTCGCACGTGTTGACAATTAGAGAAGTTTGAATGTGCGTATAAATACGAATAATCTACGCAATTATTAGTGAATGAGGCCCAATGCCTTTATGCTAGACAGCAACTAAGTTAAAATCTAAATAAAATCTAAAATAATAAAAGAAATATCTAAATGTCAATAATACTTTAAAAAATCAATAATGACAATAATGAACAATGATTTGAATTACTTGTCAAAGCAGCTTTACAATACTAAACAGGAAAATAATGTTGATAATGTAAAAGGACAACAGTAACCACTCCATTTTTCAGTTAAAGTAGTAATAGTATCTGTGCATACATATAGTATCTATGCAATCAATTCAACAATATTGCCAGAAATTAAGGCGACAGCAGCAAAGAACCAAATCTCCATCGGTGACAGAATGGAGAAAGAAACCTTGGGA
>NW_015510299.1:2711-4032 GCF_001515645.1 Sinocyclocheilus grahami
AAATAAGAAAAGGATCTGCCGCCCGCAGTTGATTTTGATATTCTAAGTATTATGAGATCGCAGCAGACATGAAGAACTATAATGCAATAAAAACCCAATGTGTAGTGAGCCAGGATCTTTACCAGTGACCTAATCTGAGTACATGTTATACTGATTCAGTCAAGAGCTGCAGCCCAGGAAAAATATTGCATTTATTCATGTAGTTCACACCACCCTTAAAACAAAACCCAAACGAAAGTCATTTAAAACGAATACAAAATTGCGAAATGCTTCAAGCTCATGTAGTTCTTCCCCTTTTGGATCAAACTTGGAACTGATGCAGAAGTGAAACAACACAAAAAAAATAGCATTCCTTGCTATCTAAGAAATATTTCTTAACAGATTCTTAGAGTTCCACAAAAAACTCTGTGGTTCAACATGAGTTCGTTGTCACCAGGGTGGAGAAGTGCAACTGAAGAAAGCCATTTGACGCATTGCTGTTTGGGAGGAGCCGTTGCATTCATATGTCACAGCAGCAACACACTCTACAAGTTACAAATATTTACACCCAACCCAAACACGTGGCAAACACAATAGCTCAACAAATCATGATCCACTTTGATTAAACAGTCTTACAACAGAGAGAATAAAAGGCTTCCCATATCTCTCTAAATAACGATATCACTGAATGTGCTGTTATTTGGAGGGGGTGAGATTAATGATTCATAATGGAAGACAGCTTCCTTACCATAATACCATCAACACAGGGCAGAGAGCACCCCAGTAACTAATCAGTTTGACATTTACAAGGACAATTTGATGCATTTCTTTCAGAAATCTATTACAATTTCTTTAGTTTTACAAGCATTAAGCTCAAGGAAATTCAACTTGCACCAATCCACAAAATTCTTAATCACCTCTCTATATTAATCTTTATTATTATCAGTATTACATCCTCAAACCTCAGTGTCATCAGAGTATTTCTGATATGTACAGATATGTATATAGAGTAAATAAAAAGGGAGCTAGAACGGTTCCTTGTGGGACTCCTGTACTTCACTTCACAACATCAGACACAGTCCTGGAGCTACTGGGGTCTGTAGGTGAGGTAGTCAGTTATCCAGATTACCAGGTTAGGATGCCCACCAGCTCTCTCCATCTTAAATTTAAGTAGTGAGGGCTGAATGGTATTAAATGCACTAGAAGAATCAAAACCGATAACTCTCAGACATACTTCCAGTTACCTCCAAATGGGAAAGAGATCGGAAATATGACTGTTTTCTACTCCAATACCTGGTTTCTAGACAAAAGGAGAACTCATCATATACATTGCATACAGTGA
>NW_015510299.1:6546-12497 GCF_001515645.1 Sinocyclocheilus grahami
CATTGTCACAGGTACAGTACCTGATCCCAATGTACGGATACCACAAGACCGTAGAAAGGTCACGGTGCCCTCTCACATCTAGACGGCTGTCTGTTATAAACACAACACTGATAACAGAAAGTCTTTTTCCTTTGGCTATATCGGTAAAAACCAGCCAGCAGAGCCTGACATACGCCTGATGAGTGTCTCAGACCTGAACAATCGGCTCAGCAGACTCTATAGGGAGCTCTCTATACTCTCTGATCAGTCAATTGAGATTTTTGTTGATGATTGTTTTGGTGACAATAATAAATTAGTTGAGGTTCAGGGCATGTTTCAGAAATTAATTAATCTACAAGAGAACCAAGCTATACGTGCTTGTTCTATAACTAATGACAAACCAAAAGTGAGGAAAATGGATGATGAGCTCAGAAAAAGGGAGGTATCCGTGGGGCCAGATGCTGTTGAATGCCAGCTGGTCCCAGAGAAGCAGAAGACTGCAGCTGACGGCTCACGCTGCTCAAGCATCACAGAATCTGATGACAGCTGTCAATGCAACACAGGAGGTAAAACCAAGCCCTGCTGCTCCTCTCCCTGCTTTTACATGGACAGAATCAAGGGCTACAGGTGTTACTCAGACCAGAAGCTGATAGAGTGCTCACCCCCGTACTCACTCATCACAGTTAATGGAGACAGGTGCTTGGATGATTACCCCTGCGCCACATATGGTGAGGACTAATACTGGTGCTGGAACACTTATAATCGATATTTTTTTAGACTTTGAGTGGGACTACTCCAGTCCTCCGCTGAAGTACAGTAAGGCTAAAAATGGGAAGTACTTCCGCAGCAACCACGCCTGTGCAAAATATGGTTCAAAATATACATGGTGTTACACAGATGAAGGCAATCATGACCAGTGCTGTACTTCTGATGATTGCTACTCAACTGTTAATGACCAAACCTGCAGGTCTAATCACCTCTGTGGCTACCATGATAAAGATTACCTGTGGTGCTACACAGATAGAGAAGACAACTGGGATTATTGTTGCAGAAACTGTAGACAGTAGATGGTTTACAGTGCTTATTACAATTAATACTGAAGTATGACTTTGCTACGCTGATTGTGATTGTGCTTGCATTACTTACAAACATATAGTCTCTCAAATTAACACCATCTTAAACTGTATTTTCCCCTGATGATTTGTATGCAAAAACAAAAGGCTCAATAAAAACATCTATGAACCTAATGTTCATTTGCAAATTCTTACACAAAGTAGTCTTATTTGTTTCCATTAAAAACAAATCTCTGACATTTATGAGTGTAGACTCACATAAACACACACCTATGCAAAGCTTGAAGAACAATGATGTGATTTTCATGAGTAATAATTTGTATACGTGACGTGCCATAGGCCTTTATCCACTGATCTGTGATAGGGGATTTCTAAAGATCAGAGCTGTCACAATCACACCAGGGTCTCTGCATAAGACTGACCAATACTGGGTAGGATAAGTTTTGCACCTACAGCACAAATTACAGACATTTATTTTCTACATGTCTAATGTATATAGAATAAAATATTCTAAAGAAAGAATAAGCGTCTTATAAACACATTTATTTTGCTTAACATCCTAAAATATAATCTGCATGCACAATAAACCAAAATAAGGTTCAGGTTTTTCCATGTTTTTAATAAAAATGTAGACCTATTCAATAAAACTAGTCATAAGCATATTTCCAGTGTGTTTTATTTGTTATTAAAGAAACCATAATCAAACCAAAATCAGGCTCATTCAAGTCCTCAGTGATGCACACATGCATATCAGCAGCTCACTTGGAATCCTCGACTAACTTCGACTGTTAGTTGAATCAACTCATAGGTCTGCGGTTCATTTTGAGTAGGATACAACAAAAAAGCTGACTTTCAACTTTACCTTTTATCTATCTATCTATCTATCTATTCAAAAGTAAAACACAAACAAAACCCTGCTGGTTTTTGTAAATGTTTTATTAAGTACTGTAAGGCATAAAATATTACATTACACAATTTATCTTAAAATATAATATACATGCACATTAAACTATTGTAACATTTATTTTCGATCAACGGAAAGGTTTTTGCAGGGTTTAATACCATTTTATTCAATAATAGTAGTCATATTATACATTATACAGTTACATTATACTGTAAGTCTTTGAGCATCATTTATCTTAATAATTTATATCTGTTAAGGGTTTGTATTGTGTAAAGAACCCATATCCACAAAAAATTACCTATTCAAAAGTAAAACACAAACAAAACCCTGCTGGTTTTTGTAAATGTTTTATTAAGTACTGTAAGGCATAAAATATTACATTACACAATTTATCTTAAAATATAATATACATGCACATTAAACTATTGTAACATTTATTTCGATCAACGGAAAGGTTTTTGCAGGGTTTAATACCATTTTATTCAATAATAGTAGTCATATTATACATTATACAGTTACATTATACTGTAAGTCTTTGAGCATCATTTATCTTAATAATTTATATCTGTTAAGGGTTTGTATTGTGTAAAGAACCCATATCCACAAAAAATTACACAGTATGTATACTGAACAAAATTATAAACACAACACATTATTTTTGCCCCCATTTTTCATGAGCTGAACTCAAAGATCTAGACTTTTTCTATGTACACAAAAGGCCTATTTCTCTCAAATATTGTTCACAAATCTGTCTAAATCTGTGTTAGTGAGCACTTCTCCTTTGCCGAGATAATCCATCCACCTCACAGGTGTGGCATATCAAGATGCTGATTAGACAGCATGATTATTGCACAGGTGTGCCTTAGGCTGGCCACAATAAAAGGCCACTCTAAAATGTGCAGTTTTACTGTATTGGGGGGTCCGAAAACCAGTCAGTATCTGGTGTGACCACCATTTGCCTCACGCAGTGCAACACATCTCCTTCACATAGAGTTGATCAGGTTGTTGATTGTGGCCTGTGGAATGTTGGTCCACTCCTCTTCAATGGCTGGCGAAGTTTTGTCACGGTGGCCGTCTACGAGACAAGGTCTTCACTGGGGATCTGTCTCTGGGACTCATCTAGTTGTCCTGGGGTGTATTACAGAAAGGAGGTTCAACAAACTCTGAGTGAAAACTTGAACTCTGGGTTAACAAACCCCAAAAGAGGAAACTCTGAGTTTTCGGTTTCAGAACAGCTGAACAGAGTTAGTTCAATCCACTCTGAGTATGTTGACTCTGAGTTTAGCGTGTATACAACAACTTTGAAAAGCCATGATCAATGGACCTCCGAAATTACGATTTACCATGGCAACACCGACAAAAAGACTTCCACATACCACGCAATACGTAAGTTTAATTCTAAATCAATGTTATAATATCAGAGGTGAAAACCGACAGAATAGTAAGTTATTGAAGTAATCATTTTTATGGTAGCCTACCCCACGGGCACTTGTCAGCAGAAAAAAACAAAACAAATTAAACATAAAACCATAATTCAATCAGGTAAAGCTTCAAGTGTCAAAGGTTCATGGGTGTAGGCTACATGACTTTACAAACATTTGACATATTCAATAAATAGGCTATCAGTGTCTATTTCAATGTGCAGCGGCTTTTTAGTCCACATAGTCTAATGATCTTTTCACATAAATAAATGTTCTCTAATCCAACAAACATTTGACATCA
Organism: Sinocyclocheilus grahami; assembly: GCF_001515645.1. Classification (NCBI taxonomy): domain Eukaryota; kingdom Metazoa; phylum Chordata; class Actinopteri; order Cypriniformes; family Cyprinidae; genus Sinocyclocheilus; species Sinocyclocheilus grahami. The sequence continues at coordinate 10,225 of NW_015510299.1, forward strand.
GCCAACAGCAAGAAGGCAGAGACTCGTAAAATGTGAGGAGAACCTGCACCAGCACCACTGACAGATGAAGAGGAGATTGCCACAATACCAATATTTAAATCCAACAGGGTAAAGAGTAAGTGTTGCTTTTGTATTTGTAGAACATAAAGATGACCACATAAATTGTGAATAATTTGTTTATTTAACAGCTGTGGTGGTGGTTATGGCATATATCTCGCACTTCCCGTCCATCTGGCATCCTTCCATTCAGTGATCAGCTTCATTTTCAGACGGTGCGCTGGTGAGAATGTGTGTCATCAAAGTATTCAACCACACTGGAAATCCTGAAGGAAATTCTAATTATTAGGTTACTTAGAGGTCGCAGCAAGATGTTATCAAGTGAATGCCATTTAAAAATGGTACTGCTCAAATAAATATGCATGTGGATATGGCAAAATAAAATAAAATAAAATCCTCTCCTGATGTAAGTGTAACTCCCCGCAAATTAATGCAGCCTCCTCATCTGCAGAATCCTATGTAAAAAGACATGCCATTTTTGTCACATTTACAGTGTCTGCATGATGAAAATGAAAGTGGTGAGAAAAATAATTTTATTTCCATTTGCATTAAGATTATTTTTCTTACCCCACTGGCAGATAATTTGGTAACACTTTTATAATAACTTTCATTAATAAATAATTTCGTCCATAAATCATTAACAAACATTATATTATGTTTAACTAATCATTACTTAATTTATATTCACATATCTAGAAATATGAGATAATGTGCTTGTTAATGTTAACTAATGAACTTATTAAACATTACCAAATGATTAACAGATAATTATTTAATGTAAATTGAAATGCTTACAAATGTCATTAAACTTTCAATGCGTTTTAAAAATCTACAAATAATTTTTTACAGAAATTATACAATATTTAATAGCTTATTTGTTAATGTACTTTTGAATGCTTACAAATGTCATTAAACTTCAGTTCACATATTAGCTAATGCTCATTTTTACATTTACAAATGTTGTGAAAATATAGCTTATAGGTACTTCACAAACTATTCATGTTAATATATTCATTAGCTCATTATCACAGTCTGTAAAGATCATATATTTGGTCTTTGTTGTGTTGACTTCTACTATTTGCACATCTTAAATCATTTATTAATAATTTGTTAAGGTTTTTGCAGTACCCACTGTAAAGCGTAAACTATTCATCAATTGTAAATGTTTATAAACATATACTAATCATTTATGAGCAGTCATTTTGATGGCAAAAAGTGTCCCAAATGACCGGAATTCAGCCTATTTTCACATCTTTACAAATCATTTATTAATCATTTGGTCATGTTTTTGCAGTACCCACTCTAAAGTGGAGACTATTCATCATCTGTTAATGTTTATAAACATTTACTATTTTTTAGTATCTTTATTGGCACTGGAATTTTAGCTTCTTTAACAATGTTTGTGTAAAGGGTGGTTAGTTAAGTTTAGCTAAATGCTTGGTAAAGACATAACACACATTGTAATTTGGATGCAAAATGTTTTTATCACTTCAACACTTATATCAGTGTACTCTTGTGAATCATTAAACAGAATATTCCTTGAGTCATACATCAACAGTAGGTGGAAAAAAAATTTTTTTTCAAGAAAATACTTCATTTATCAAAACAATGCAATATAAACAAATTGAATTGTGTTCCCTTATAGTAATCGAATTGACCCCTGTACACTTAAACCTTAAACCTACACCAAACCTGTCCCTAACCTTACCTGTATCACACCACAACAGCAGCAAACGTGTTGTGCATTAACAAAAGCTTTTAACCATTGTATAACATCTGTTAAAATCATTTGTAGATTTTCAAGATGTGCATGATCATATGAATTAGAAGTTTAATGAAATTTGTAAGCATTTTAATTTACATGAAATGTTAATTATTAGGTAATGTTTAATACATTTTATTAGTAAACATTAACAAGCACATTATTTCACGTTTCTAGATATGTAAATATATATGAAATAATGATCCGTTAGGCATTACATAATGTTTGTTAATGACTTATTAATGAAAGATATTATAAAGTGTTACCGATAATTTTACTTGTTTCCCCCAGGAAACAAGACTTTTATTTTATATAGAAACTGTATCTTGATTTAAGGATTTTTAGATTTTTGTGCTTGAAATAAGGCAAAAGTCTCAGCAATAAAATCACTTTGCAGCATTAATAAATTAATGAGGTATTTGAACATCGCTTACGCTTTAAAAAGGGGGAGGAG
>NW_015510300.1:0-459 GCF_001515645.1 Sinocyclocheilus grahami
ACCCAATGTGGCTCCCAGGGGGAAAAAGGCTGGCAAAGGTGGGCATCATGATTATCATTTTTTTTTTCTTTTGAAATTCATATAATAAATGCAGACCGTATCTGTTGCAGCCAAACTTTAAAAGGTAGGTCACCTAATGTATTCTTTAATGTACTCTTAACGCATGTTGTGGTAGTGCCAAGGTCTGTATTACCTGAAGAGAGCTGTCTTTTAGCATTCCCATTCTTTTTTTCTTTTCTTTTTTTGGAGCATATTGTGAACCTGATAGAATGATTTCTGAAGGATCATGAAACTGACAACTTAAGCATTGGCTGCTGAAAATTCAACCTTGCCATCAATAAATCATTTTGAAGTATTTTGTTTTAATAAAATATATTAAAATAGAAATCCAAAATCAGTCAGATACTATAATGTATTATACTACGCTACAATGCAATCAAACATTTGTGAATTGGGAAT
>NW_015510300.1:2024-2867 GCF_001515645.1 Sinocyclocheilus grahami
TGAACAAGCTCTATTTTGAAATGGCTTTTGTGTAAGAACTAATGTGCCACCACTTAAATTAGTTTTTTCCCCCTCACAGGACACTAAGGCTTGTTCAGTGCCTGGTAGCATTGAGCACACTTTAGAGGAGAGAATAAACCTGTATAGGATGGCTGTTACCAATACCAAAGTCACAGGGGAAACCTCTAAAGCTCGGAGATATGAGAGAGGCCTCAAGGTGAGTGGATATAGTGTCACTGTTTAAGCAAACAAACAAACTTTGGGTACATATTTTTTATGATAATTTATGACAATTGACACTCTTATATTTTTGGTTAGACACTACAGACTATGCTGGCATCAGTACGGAAAGGAGGGAAGATTGACGAAACAGAGATTCCCCCTCCAGTTGCATGTGGAGTGTCTGGTAGTCCCAGTCGGCCCCCTGTCCCTGCAGCTTCACCTGATCAGCATGGGGAGTGTGACAGTGCTGTTGAGATCTCTCCCATCTCTGCAGAGGCCGTCTCTGTTGTCATGGATCCAGCATCAAACACTAAAGACGAGTCTTCTGGTGTAGCATCTCCAGCTTCCCTGTCATCTCCAGAAGGGGAACATGCTGCAAGTGGCGCTGTATTGCACTTAGGTTAGCCAAGTGCTTTTGTGGCAACATACCACAGTTTAAAGTCCCCATTAAAATCAAAATTTAAGTTTTTTGTCTTTTAATATGAATATGTTAGTGTAACAAAGTTCGTAGTCATGGGAAGAAGGAGGCGGGAAAGCGGCAGCCCCTCGCGGACGACTGCCACACACAAAATAAAATCCATGCCTGGTCCTCTCTCGTCTTTCACTGTCGTAGCTCCTCCT
>NW_015510300.1:9283-9688 GCF_001515645.1 Sinocyclocheilus grahami
CATATGACCCCTTTAAATTGAAGTGTTTTCTATAGGCTTTCCTCCAATCCCAGGCCAGAAGGCCGCTGCTCCAGAGCAGGGATTGGCTGCAGTTCTGGAAACGGCCAATAAGCTGACATCTAATGAAGATGAAGCTGGTGATGGTGAAGAGGAAGATGAAGAGGGAGAGGAGAAGGTATGTTCTTAAATTTTGTAGCATTTCCTAAATATTTAAAAAGTTGTCCCTTTCTTTTAAAGAAATCACTATTTTGTTATTTGCTTTCTAGGTTAAGGCTCCGAAAGTAGGCAACCAAATGAAGCCCACTCTTGCAGTACAGCCAACGGTACAGAAGCCCAAGAGGACCCCTTCACCTTCCCCAGACAGAACGTCCAAAAGAGGAAGTCTGCCTGACACTGGTAGAGTAG
>NW_015510300.1:10070-12485 GCF_001515645.1 Sinocyclocheilus grahami
ATGAAGTAACCGAGAGAATGGATCTGTGCCAAAACCTAGTGAGCCACCTTGCTGTCTACTGTTAACATAGTCAGCTACCGTCGAAATGGATCTGAAATGAAATCTGATACGTCACTGAATTGGAACTCTGTATGTGCACGCTACACAAATAGCATACTACATTTTTGAATGCAATAGTTTGACATTAGCATGATGCTCAGCTAACATTGTGATACTCTAGCAAAAAACATAAAAATACGTATTGGGTTGGCGATTATAATCAATAAAACTGTATTTATAGTCAGTATTTCACAAATTGTGCTTACAAAAATTGTTTGCTACATAGTTAATTTTAATAATGTGATGTTAGCGGTGCTAAGCATAAAAATACACATTGGGTGAAATGGTCAATTTTATAGTTAGTTTTTCATAAATTGTGCTCATGAGAAGTGCATGTTATACAGCTGATTTTAATAGAGCATGACGTTAGCATGTTGCTAATAGTGTGATACTATAATAAGCATAAAAATACATATTGGGTAAAATTGTATATCAGTAAAAGTATATTTTTAGTCAGTATTTCACAAATTGTGCTCACAAGGAGCACATGCTACACAAAAAATATCAAAAAATTCCAAAGAAAACACCACACAAACAAAAAAAAACCCTTGCATCACAGGAAGTGTATTGTGATTTGTCAAAACATTACAATGAAACAGGTTTACTGACAACATATGTATAATTACTGCAATACTGCAAAACAAATAACTTTGATAATGCTAACTTATTTCTACATAGGGCGTACAGCATTAGTACCTAAACGACGGACACACACAGCGTGTGACGAGGCTTAACATCTTTAAAAAAAGATGAGAAAAATGGAAAGAATTTTTCGTAATCCGTTTAAATATTCACATAATATTTTGTTTTAAAATACACATACAATTAGGAGTTAATTTGTGCAAATGTTGTAAAAGCAAAACAACAAAATGTTCCTTGCCACATTCGGTTACGAATTATGAATCACGTAAAATGATCAAAACGGTCGTCGAGTAGTTTGCATCACAGAATATTACTGTTGGTTATTTAACATTTCTGTTGTAAAACAGCTGTCAAATAATAAATGTTTTCCTACTTGCCTCACACTCTTTCACTGTTAAAAAATGCCGTGGTGTCGCGCTGGAACAGTAAAGCCCCGCCCTTCTTTGATTTGATTGGCCATCTAAATCATTCTGACATTGACGAGCGCTGTCTGGAGTTTTTTTGTTTTTTTTCATAAATAAATATTGAATTTGGCAGGGACATTTTTCTGCGTGAGAAAATTGATGTGTGGCGTGAGAGCGTGAGAATAGTGTCAATTGCGTGAGTCTCACACTGAATGCGTCAGAGTTGGCAGCCCTGTGCTCATGAGAAGCACATGCTATTCAGTATAAGAATTTGATGTTAGCATGTTGCTTACCTAACAGTGTGATATTCTAACAAGCCTAAAATGTATATTGGGTGAAATAGTAAATGTTTTATTTAATGTAGATGAGTATATAGCAGTGGTGATGAGCGGTGACTTCTTTAACTGGGTATGTTGTGTACCAATTTTGTAATTTTTTTATTTTTTTATTTTTACCTGTGACGTAACCTAATAGAGTAAGTTAAACAATACGGTGGATTAGCTTAGGACAGTGGTTCTCAATTCCAGTCCTTCTGACCCCCGCTCGGCACATTTTGTATGTATCTCTTATCACTTCAGGAGTTTGTTCTATTCTACTGTGCCCTGTGCAGTGGACATGAATTATTCATTAAATTGTATTTATTTACAGAGGTATATTATGTCACAATTTACACTTCTCTAGTAAGTTGCGTTTGTGTGTGAAGACGCTGAAGGCAGTGGCATAGCCCAAATGTTCCCGAAATGAAGTAAATTTTAACAACTTTCCCGTGCTCAGAGAATAGGGATCAATGAACACTGTGTTGGGATCCTATCAATCGGAACACAGTTCATGCTTGGATCTCTCTTCTAACAATTTGGTTACTGAATAAGGTGTGTTAAATCCGTCTGAGCCATTGGAATCGATTTCTTGACTCTACAGTTACAAAGTTTTTAATTTGATTTAATTGAGTTAGCTTAGCTACAAAAACAATGGGGTCATTCCGTGTCAACTCAACCAGAGGTCCCCCGCTCAAATTTTTGATTTTGCTAATATTTTTGCCAATGGTGTCCATTAAAAAATGGGGAAAGAGCACTTTTCAAGTTCTTTCTCCAAAGTTTGCTGGCCTGTAACTCAAAAAGCATTAAAGATATCTTAATGCCCTTTTAGATATTGGGTTTTAACTAACTTCCCTTTTGGCATCTTCATTTGTAAGGCCCTATATAGTTCAGTTCCAGAGATTATAGAATTTCATAGGGATGCACCGATATGAAAATTTTGGCCGATACCGATA
>NW_015510301.1:0-246 GCF_001515645.1 Sinocyclocheilus grahami
GCAAATTGAGGGCTTGTCTGTTTGTCCAGTTGTTCGTTTATGAAACTTGTGGGTTTGTTTATCCGTAAAAAAATTGGAGGACTCGTCTGCTTGTTCGTACGTGATAATTGGAATTGGTCTGCTCATGATAATTGTGGGTTCGTTTGTTTGTGACAATTGGCCCATTCGTTTGTTTAAATCATTATATTCATCTTCAAAACCTTTGCTTGGCTGTTTTGAACCTTTGATGGGGGAGGAAGGTTATAG
>NW_015510301.1:1810-2686 GCF_001515645.1 Sinocyclocheilus grahami
CTGCTTTATTACAATTTTCCACTGTTTTTCCGGCATGTGTCGTAACGCGTGCACAGAAGAAATTTGAAGATGTGGTGGATCTGTCAAGTTCTTTTCTAGCTGTACCGTCTGCGGTTGCAGAGTGTAAACTGCTTGTTAAACCCCAACCGTTGCCAGGTGATCAGTATGTTAGCGCCGACGAAACTTCCTTAAAGGTGGGTAGGGAACAATTAATCGCTGTGCAGAAATCTGATCTAACCTTGAATAAATGTATTAGTGCGGCCGTAGGTAGTACACAAGCGTCAGATGCTCTGGTGGGTTATTTTTGGGATGATGATGTGTTGATGCGCTGGTGGAAGCCGTCAAACCCTAAAAGTGACCATGTGTATCAAATTGTTCTTCCTACAGAGTATCGATCTCAAATTATGAAGTTGGCTCATGAACATATTTGTTCAGGACACCTCGGTGTTACTAAAATGTATGATCGCATCTCTAGACATTTTTTCTGGCCGAGCTTGAAATCGTCCGTGTCTGCATTCGTTCGGTTGTGTCATGTTTGTCAACTTGCTGGCAAACCTAACCAAAGGATTCCACAAGCACCACTCAAACCTATTCCAGTTGTAGGGGAACCGTTTGAGAGACTTATTTTGGATTGTGTTGGTCCCTTTCCGAAGTCTAAGTCTGGTCATCAATTTATTCTCACTATAATGTGCGCTGCTACCCGTTACCCGGAAGCTGTGCCATTGCATTCTATAAAAGTGAAAGCTGTGGTCAAAGAACTGGTCAAGTTTTGCTCTACGTTCAGGCTATCTAGAGTAATACAGACAGACCAGGGAACGAACTTCACTTCATGCTTATTTGAACAGTTAGTAGATGAACTGGGAGTGGAACACCAAA
>NW_015510301.1:2884-12238 GCF_001515645.1 Sinocyclocheilus grahami
GAATACCGATCTTGGAGTATGTCAACACGTTTCACGAACAGCTCCATAATGCTTGGGAGGTTGCTAAGCAGCATCTTGATGCATCCCAATCGAAAATGAAGTGCAGATATGATAAAAATGTGTGGTTCGTAACTTTCAGCCAGGTGATTCTGTGCTTGCATTTCTGCCTGTTCCGAACTCTTCTATGCACGCTCGTTTTGCTGGTCCGTACAAAATCGAGAGAAAACGGAGTGATACCAACTATACAATTTTAACTCCTGATCGACGTTGCAAAAGTAGAGTTTGCCATGTGAACATGTTGAAAGCATATGTTGACAGAAATGTGTCTGAAGTTAAGCCTTCAGCTGAAAATATATCTGCAGTGACTGTTGTTGAACTGTCTTCCAGCTGTGCGCCAGGGACAGATGATACAATTGGAGAGGATGTTCAAGCCTCTGGTGGGAGACTTTCAAATTCTGCTATTTTAGCCTGTCATCTCACCTCTCGTATTTGTCGGAGTATCAGCATGATGATGTTATTGAACTGTTCAGTGATGTTCCTTCTCAGACAAATGTGTTAGTGCACGATATTGAAGTGGGTCAAAGTACGCCAATCAAGCAACAACCATATCGTGTTAATCCACGCAAACGTCAAGCTCTGAGAGATGAAGTCAAGTATCTCGTGAGTAACGTTTTCGCAATACCAAGTCAGAGCCCATGGAGCTCGCCGTGCCTAGTTGTGCTCAAGTCTGACGGCTCACTGCGATTCTGCACTGACTTTCGCAGAGTGAATCACGTTACCAAGGCTGACTCATTTCCTCTCCCTAGGATGGAAGACTGTGTGGGTTCATCACGTTATGTCACCAAGCTCGACCTCCTAAAAGGGTACTGGCAGGTGCCACTAACAGAGCGCGCGTCTGAAGTCTCTGCGTTTGTCACAACTGACTTATTTATGCAGTACAATGTGATGGCTTTCGGGATGCGCAACGCACCCGCGGTTAATGCACCTTGTATTGTCGGATGTGCAGAACTGCGAAGTGTACTTGGATGATGTGGTAATATACTCCATGATGTGGAAAGATCTTTTATGCACTCTTGGTTTGGTTATGGAACGCTTGGCTAAAGCATCTTTGACACTTAATCTTGGCAAGTGCAAGTTCGCTAAAGCGATCGTGACCTATCTTGGTAAACTGGTCGGACAAGGTCAGGTTAAACCAGTCCAGGCTAAAATTGAAGCCATTATGAAATTCCCTGTACCCACGAATAAATGTGAATTGCGGCGTTTTCTGGGAATGGCTGGTTACTACCGAGGTTTCTGTTGTAATTTTGCCTCAGTGGTTGCACCTCTCACTGATTTGTTGAGCACTGAACGACAATTTATGTGGAACGAAGTTTGTGATTTTGCTTTTTGTTCTGCTAAAGATCTATTATGCAATGCTCCAGTTCTCAGTCTGCAGGTGGATGCAAGTGCCAATGGTGCTGGCGCGGTGCTGACGCAGGCCGATGATGCTGGTATTGAACATACAGTGAGCTACTTTTCAAAGAAGTTCAATAGATGGCAGAAGAACTATAGTACCATAGAGAAGGAAGCTCTAGCTTTAATGTTGGCTATTCAGCACTTCGAGGTATACTTGAGTTCTGGTGATCGCATTGTGGTGCACACTGATCACAACCCTCTGATATTTCTCGCCCGCATGTCTAACACTAATCAACGGCTCATGAGATGGGCATTCTTTTTGCAAGAGTTTAATTTAGACATCCGGTACAAGAAAGGTACAGATAATATTGTAGCTGATGCACTGTCGAGGGTTCATGCTGATGATGATCAAAATGCCTGCTGAAAAGTGCATGGGTTGTATGAATGTATTCTGTTTATTTTTGTTTGTTTGTTTTGTTTCCTTTTACTACAAATCGGGTTTTGTAGTTAATGGTGGGGGTGTTACGTCCTCCGGACATAAGTGTTTTTATTGTTTATTCTGATTGGTCAAAGTGCAGAGATGTTCCATGCATTGTGCCGTTTCCCGTCTCTCTCTCTTTCTCTCTTTCTCCCTTTCTCCCTTTCACTCTGCAGCAGTGTTGATTGGACGCAGCTGCTTACGTGGATGAGTGAGAGTGGTTAAAAGCTGAGAAAGAAGAGGAGAAGAGAGGAGCACTGAGTCTGAGCGAGCGTGAGCATTGTACGCGAGCAGAGCAGGGAGAGAGCGCGTTTGGAGAGCGGTGTGCTGAGCTCTGCGGTGTTGGTTGTTGCCGTTACTGCCCACCGTCTCCTGCCCCAGACATTCAATGCACCTGTGGTCTTATGATAGGTGAGGGGTTGCTGCCATTTTGAGTGAGAGTCTTTTGTTCCGGTGTTATTAATTTGTGTTTGTTTCGGAGGCCATAGGGAGGAGGTTGCCATTTACTTTATGATCCCTTGTTATCTCCTGTTTATTGACAGCTAGGGAGTAAGGGGAGAGTATTGTATTTTTGCTTGGGTTTTTGATTTGTTAGGTAAGTTACTGTCTAATTAATGTTTTAGGTAGTTCTTCTTTTGTTTGTTATTTTGGCCTTGACCCCTCCTGAAGATTCACGCTTCCGGTTATATGATACTTTGTGAATTAAAAGCTTATTGTTTGATTTACTCTCGCTCCGTTGTGTTTCCGTGTGTGAGCTGGGACAGGAGAGGGGCAGGTATTGTTGCTCAATTATCTTTATTCTAAATTACTTGTTCGTTATCCCCAACCCTAGACTGGGGAGAACGTAACAGTAACCAGAGGCTGTCAAGGTCCAATGACGCCAGCATATATAAATAACAGCAGTGATTATGATTTTTGCCATAATCGAGCAGCCCTACTCCCAATTATGAAAAACTCCAGTGCAGCAGCTAACGTCATAACTGTACATCTGCCTGACCTTAACATTTCTCCTGCTCCATTTCCAACTAAATCATGTTCATCTGAAGGTTAAACAGCTCACATTACTGTGCTGTGCTGCTGAGGTCAGCCTCACCAGAACGTCCCGGTGTCACAGAAGTTCCCACTGCCCTGAAAGAGGCATGTCCCCGTCACACTGCACTGCTCCTTTCCCCTGAAGTTTTACTAGTGTCAATAGCCCTGCAAAATCACAGTAGCAAAGCCATGTTTCCTGTGTTGACAAAACCTCCCTCTGGACATAAACAGATGTGTGGTTTTTAGAAGCATGATCGAATACACGTGCTTGCACATTTCTTATATGTGGAGGAAAAGGAAATTGCTCTTCATCTTAATTTGGACATGTTCATTCATGAAGGAACTCCCAAAATGCCAGAGAAGTATGCCAGATGACAGTGTGTCTACTTGCAAACATCAAACCACACCATGCAGATTCACTGTTCCAATGTAACTTTAAAAGAACATTCTGGGTTCAGTTCAATCAAGCTCAATCTACAGTATTTGTGGCATAATGATGATTTCTATAACACGTCCACTTCTTCCTTTTCTTAAACAAAAAATAAATAAATATAGATTACAGTGAGAAACTTGCAATCCAATCCATAAATGCTGAACATGAGTCTAACACTAACTTTTCGGTGTAAAGTTAAATTCAAGTTCACAACTTTGTTGCCATGAAAGCCTAATAGCATAATCTCAAATATTACTAAAAAAAAACAAAAAAACAATAAAAAACCCTTCCAACTCAAATACTATGGAGAATTTAAATTAAATTCCTTTAATAAAATGCCATGCGTTTTTTTTCCCCTGCTTTTAAAACCTCAAACAAAATTGGTCCCATTCACTTCCTCTGTTTTTTTGTTTACTTATTTTAAGAAAACAAGGGGCAGGTTGAAATTATTTTGTGGCAATCAAATGCTGTTTTACTGTATAAACCTAACTTAAGCTGAACCTAGAATATTCCTTTAAAAAGGCACAAAAATAAGAAATTGTTTCATCAAAAAGAAAATGCTGTTTGTGAAAACAGAAACCCATCAAATAAACAGAAAAAGATAGTTTGAAAAGCAGTCATTTCACATAACATTTAAGATGGACAGTATGTGAACTGGAACATAGTGTGTATTGTACTCCGAGAAAGCAGGCATCAAGACAAAACTCGATCATTCCCATTATAAAACAACAAAGTCTTCGCACAATGTGGTAAAACTAGATCACACTTGCAGTGTAGACAGCTTTGTGGTTATAATGGGGATACATAGGATCAAGTTTTGTCACTATGCTTGTTTGCTCGGTGTGAAGTATATCGGTCTAAAATCAAGATAAGATTACTGCATCCCAAATCATAGGATACTCCAAAAATAGTAAGCCACGGACATCTGGATGACATACGTTTTTAGAGGATATCTGACATAACCTTTACATAACTCGCAAAACTGTATAGGACATGGACTAACACCAAACAAACAAGCAAACAAATAAATAAATAAATAAATAAAGGGCTGTCAGTTTAATGCCTTAATTCAGTACGATTCATTTTGGGGGAGGGGGGGGGGGGGGGGATATGCGTTAAAATGATTAATGCTTTCAACATACCTCACCTCGGCCCAAACCTGTAAGTCATCTTAGACAGCAAATGTGAGAATGATTTTAAACAGCAATTACAAAAACAAGTTAATATTGTTACATTCTAGATACAATGTATTTTGCCAATGAAAATAGTTCCAAACAAAGCCACACCAGAACTGCGTTCTGGCGCACTATGGCTGCCGTCGCATCATCCAGGTGGATGCTGCACACTGATGGTGGATGAGGAGATACCCCCTGACAATGTAAAGCGCTTTGAGTGCCTAGAAAAGCGTTATATAAATGTAATGAATTATTATTATTATTATTATTATTTATTAATTTATATTGTTTAATATGTTTTATTAATAAAAATTTAATTCAATTCCAGCTCAAGAATATTCAGCTGATACAACCCTGAAAGTTGTTCCCAATTAAATCCAGTTGACCAACAGCTCTGGAAGACATGTTGTGAAAATTACTACACGTTTTTGAAAAGTACTACAGGGTTTTAAATGGGCACATGCCCTACTGAATAAACACTACTCTGATCCTTCACACCTTTATTTTCATTTATGAAAATGTAAATATGTTTTTCAAGACAAGGGCCAATTTTATGATTTGTTGTGACATATACTAACACTTTTTAAAATGTATTTAGAAAAAGGAGCCTGAGCAGGTGCAGAAGGCAGCAGTCCCTATCATTGCTGTTGAGGAGGAAGAGGTAATGTCATGAGGGAACCCACTGGATGTTTTGATTGTCTTTGAAGACAAAGTGGTGATGTCAACCAAGTCTAGGGTCAGTGCACTGCTGCTGTTTTTGCACTTTATGCCTTTATTTAGAGTACACTAACTTCTCAAAGCAGCTGAAAATTAGCCTGTGTTTTACTCCCCCTCGAGGCATCCTATAGGTGTATATGACTTTCTTCTTTCAGACGAATGCAGTCGGAGTTATATTAAAAATTGTCCTGGCTATTCCAAGCTCTATCATTGCAGTCAGCGGGTGTTGCAGTTGAACAGTCCACAAGTTGTCAAATAATGTGTGCGCATCCATAATAAAACGTGCCTCACACGGCTCCGGGGGATGAATAAAGGCCTCCTGCAGCGAATCCATGTGATTTTGTAAGAAAAATATCCATATTTCAAACGTAATAAACACTTTTCTCTCACTTCTGTTATCCGTCATACGCGGAAGCCGTTCCGGCGGATGACGCAAGATGTCGGCGTTGTGTGATTAGTGACGAATACAGAGAGAGAACAAAACAAAACGCTGTTCACGAATTAGAAGTACAAACCGAGGATTTTAAAAGAAAAATGTTTTAATAAAGGATTACGATATAAACCAAGAGGAGACTGGATTTCCTTTGCTAAAGTAAGGAAACTTTGCTTCCTTTGCTCCTATAAACAAACTTTCGAGACTAGCATATCTCAGAGGTGTAGGCACTCCGCATACGTCCTGCGTCATTCGCCGGAACACCTGCGTATGACAGATACCGGAAGTGAGAGAAAAGTGTTTATTAAGTTTGAAATATGGATATTTTTCTTACAAAAAAAACGCATGGATTCACTACAGGAGGCCTTTATTAGGATTCAAAATTCCTGGAATTTTCAAGACTGGAAACTTTCCATGGGAATTACCGGGATTTAATGGGAATAAACTGGAAATTTGCAGGAACTGGAAGCTTAAATGTAGTTGAGAAAAATTTGCAGCATAATCTTGGTTGAAACAACCAAATTTAATGCAATTTCAGTTTAATTTCTACCCTACACATTGCTCAATCACATGTGCACACAGCACACTGCAGGGCTATTTAGGCCACACCCCCTACATGCACTGTGCTTTTCTCCATAACATGAACAGATCCTTTCTTACATCCTGCACACAAAAACATCAAAATGTCCATCTTGGTAAATATACAAAAAAAAAGTTTAAAACTTCATTGTGCTGCGTGTATACCGTTGTGAAAACCAAATACACTGACTAAACAAACATTTAGGTGAGATAATAATAAAACAGAAGTCTAAAAATGACCCTCCCCCACACACAATCCCCTGTAGTCACCTAAGAGGGGGATTCCCCTCCATTTTCTCTGAACACTTGCTGCATTTGAGCCCAAAGACTACATCTAAGTTTTGATATTCTAAATATATTTGACCTATGGGATTCAAGTTTAACTAGTAAATACCAAAAAGTGTTTATACAGTAGTTAGCTAGCCAGTAAATCAAGATATGAAAAATGTCTGTGGCGAGTTAACACTATTTCATTGACAATTTATGAGGTTTGTGCTAGCTAGCTCAAGCTGTGATGCTGTTTCTGCTAGCCAGTTTTCTGTTATCATACAGAAGTACAGTACTGGTCAAAAATTTGGACACATTTCTATTTTTTATGTTTTTAAACATTGCATCTCTTTTTCTAATCAAGCCTTCATTTATTTGATCAAAAATACAGAAGAAAACCGTAATATTGTGCAGTATTACCGGTATTACAATTTAAAATAATGGTTTTCTGTTTTAATATACTTTAAAACAATGTATATCTGTGATGCAAAACTGAATTTTACATCATTACTCCAGTCTTCAGTGTCACATGATTCTTCAGAAATCATTCTAATATGCTTATTTATTATCAATTTTGGAAACCGTTGTGCTGCTTAATATATTTTTTATTAACTGTGATTCTTTTTTCAGGATTCTTTGATGAACAAAGAGTAAAAAAATTTTTTTTATTTAAAATAGAAATCCTTTTTTAACAATACACTACCATTGAAAAGTTTGGGGTCAGTATCTTTTCTCTTTTTTTCTAATAAATTAATACTTTTATTGAACAAGAATGCGTTAAATTAATAAAAAGTAATAGTAAAGACTTATTGTTAGAACATATTTCTATTTTGAATAAACACTGTTCATAAGTTTTTATGATACAATTTATGAAGAACAGACACCATAGTTTACATTAGATACATTACAAAATGGTTTGTCACCTCAGCCAAGTTTCCACACAGGTGTTAACAGTAAGCCATAACCTCATAATAGCAACAACCAAACCACACAGTCAGCTATACTGCTATTATATAATCTGCAGCTTCAAATTCAACACCATTTCAGGATTCAAATAATGTTTTGTTCTTATAAGGTTATATTCTACCTATACTTCAACAAAAATGTGATGAGTCAATAACATTAATGGCCGATATCAAAAGATATAGTTTGAAAACAAAAAGTTTCTCTATTCTTACCCTACACCCATCAGAAGATGCCCACACTGGTGCGATGGAATTCCTTGTCAATGCCATTATAAGGTTATCCCTGAAGCCAAAGCTATATCAGTCTCATCAACAGTGGACCAAGCGAAACCAATAAATCAACAGCAAACAGACAGGCATGCTGGGGATGAGATGACATCACCCCCAATAGACACAGGAGAAGCCTAAACAGATTAACGGCAAATCCTCTTAGCAAGCCATTCATTCTACCAACACTCTACATCCTCTTTACAGGTCCGAGAAACCCTGATAAAATAAATGGATGGCTATTTATAACTCCGGAAATGGAGTTTCACTTGTTGAGTCCTGCTGAGAGCTCCACAACAGATCATTCTGACTGAGGGAAAAAAAAATTTTAAAAAAAAGGTTGCACATAACAGTGCACATCCCTTTGAGAACAATTCACCCTCATGAGACCATGAATGATTCACTGTCAAAAATATGACCAAAAAAGATTAAAAGGTATGAAATTGAGACTGCGAGATTATGACAATAATCAGGGAGACATTAATATAATTTTAATAATGTAATATCATCTTGAGGATTAAGTCTTTCCTGCACAAAACCATTAGTACAGAACAGCCAGAGTATGTATGTGTATATGTATATATATATATATATACACACACACACACACACACACACACACAGCCATTCAAAAGTGTGGGATCAGGAAGATTCTAAATGATTTTTTTTTTATATGTCTCATACTCATCAAGGCTGTATTTATTTAATCAAAAATACAGAAAAACCAGTAATATTGTGAAATATTATTGCAATTTCTAATATTGGTTTCCTATTTTAATATACTTTAAAATATCATTTATTTTTTGTGACGCCGCACTGAATTTTATCAGCCATTACTTCAGTCTTCAGTGCCACATGATCCTTCAGAAATAATTCAGTGTTGAAACTAGGCATGGGCCGGTATGAGATTTTGATGGTATGATAACCTTAAGCAAAATTATCACGGTTTCACGGTATCACGGTCTTGTCTTTACAGCTCTAAAAGGTGTTATGGGTAAAAAGATCAGAAGATCAAAAAGATCAAAGCCTGGAAGATCCGGCTCTTTCTTTCAGAACTTGCAACACAACTCCTTGTTCAAGCTCTTGTTCTGTCCAGGCTGGACTATTGCAATGCTCTCTTGGCAGGTCTTCCAGCCACTTCTATCAAACCTCTACAATTAATCCAAAATGCCGCTGCCAGATTAATCTTTAATGAGCTGCAAAGAACACATCACACCTCTGTTCCACCTTTATTTGACCCTCTAACTTAACACGTTTTATTCTATTTTAATTCTACTTTATCTATATTTGACTTGACTTCATCATAACTTGACTTCATCATAAAATTCTCTTTATTTATTCCTTCTCTTTCTAGCTTGTACTTATTTGAACAATGTCTAAGAACTTGGTATTACAACCACTTCTTGTGTCTGTTTGCCTCTTTAAGAAGAATCGCTTTATGTATCCCCCAATTGTAAGTCGCTTTGGATAAAAGCGTCTGCTAAATGAAAATGTAAATATTTATCTTTTTTTTTATTATTCTTTATTAAAAAAACAAACAAAAAAAACACTAGCTTTCTATTTTTTTCTATTCTATCTACTTGTTTTTCTTTGTGTGTGTGTGTGTGTGTGTG
>NW_015510301.1:12262-12475 GCF_001515645.1 Sinocyclocheilus grahami
CCAAATCAATCCGAGCAGCTGAGTCCTTAACCATCTTCAAGAAACGACTAAAAACACATCTCTTCCACCTTTATTTGACCCTCTAACTCTAACACTTTCTATTCTATTTTAATTCTACTATATCTATATTTATCTTTTTTAATTTTTAAATTATTCTTTATTTTTTTTAAAACAAAAAAAACACTAGCTTTCTATTTTTTTCTATTCTATCTA
>NW_015510302.1:0-490 GCF_001515645.1 Sinocyclocheilus grahami
TGGCGGCTGTACCAGAGCACGCTCACAAAATGGTGGCGACAGTGGTGCCTGATCGCAAAATGGCGAACACAACAGCGCCCCGTTATGTCACAACTGATCTTCATGAATCAAGTCAAATTACCGTTGATCGTCATGAGTCAAGTCGAGTCACAACTGATCTTCATGAGGCAGGTCTAGTCACAGCTGATTTTCATGAGTCTAGTCAAGTCACAACTGATCTTCATGAGGCAGGTCTAGTGATCGTCATGAGGCAAGTCAAGTCACAGTTGATCGTCATGAGGCAAGTCAAGTCACAGTTGATCGTCATGAGTCAAGTCTAGTCACAACTGATCGTCATGAGTCAAGTCTAGTCACAACTGATCGTCATGAGTCAAGTCAAGTCACAGTTGATCTTCATGAGGCAAGTCAAGTCACAGTTGATCGTCATGAGGCAAGTCAAGTCACAGTTGATCGTCATGAGGCAAGTCAAGTCACAGTTGATCGTCATGAG
>NW_015510302.1:1423-4966 GCF_001515645.1 Sinocyclocheilus grahami
GTGTTATCTGTCTCGGCTCTCTCGTTGTTACAGTCTCCGCCTTGGTCTCCGGGTCAGTGTGGTTCACCGGGGGGGGTTCCTGTTCCTTCCGCTCCGCCGTGGTGGTCTGTCTGGCTCTGGTGGTCCTCTGCTCTGCCGTGGGGTTCTTCTGCCCCGCCGTGGTGGTCTGCTGTCTGGCTCTGGTGGTTCCCTGCTCCACCTGTACTGCCGGCTCCACCCTGGCTCTCTGCTCCGCTGGTTCTGCCTCAGTTCCCGGTCTCTCCACTTTCACGTGGACCTGGCCCTCCATTCCTCCCCCTGTTCCTCCTCCACTCCACCGCCCTCCGGAATCGTAAAGTGTTTTGGAGCGTCTGGAAGCCACTCCTTGGGGGGGGGGGCTCTGTCACGAATCCGATCCATCAACTTCCGTCTGCTAGCCATCAGAGGTAACCCTTTCCATTTACATTGACTCTCGAACTACACACTGTTGCATATCACCCCAGACTACATATCCCATCATTCATTGCACTGATTGCACACAGCACTGATTGCACACAGCTGTTTCATATCACTATTTAACACTCTGATCCCTTCCCTCTGCCGAGTACTGTATAGCGTTTATCACTCTCATAGCGATAGCTACTCTACGGAGCCTGTCTAGTTTGTCCATAGCTTTATCTTAGTCTTGCCTTGTCTGTTTTCTCGTGTCCTGATCTTTGCCTATTTTCCTGGATTTATCCCTCTAGTCTCGCCTCTGTGATTCTGTCTGCTGATCATTGACCTATGCTAGCCCTAGGACTATTCTTGTGTTTTGCCCGCCATATACCGGTTGGCCATTGTTCGACCCTGCCTGTTACGACCACGTCTCTTAAATAAAAGCTTGCAGATGGATTCACACGTCTCACGTCGCGTCAGCCCCGTTACAGTATTTATGGTATCACTTAAGACATGGCCATTTCATAACACATTATAAAATAAATAGAATGTTTTCCTATGAACAAAATTATCATACGCATCAATTTTCAAAAACAGTATTTTATTATTTCAGTAGCTATTTATATACCATTATTTATTATATAATTTCTATGTTTCATTATCCTCCACATAGGACCTTATTAAAATACTACTTTTCTGATTGCTGGATTGTATTGACTGTTGTTATTGTGACATTAATTATTTGGTCAACACTTGTTATATGTAAACTTGCTGTAGTGTGTTCATTGGAATGCGTGAACCTGAGAGGTTATAAATAGTCGTGAAACGGACACTCGTTCAGGTTATATCTTTATTTGAAGAGACGTCAATACACGCCAACAGTTCGGCAATGAGATGCAGCATCTCATTTCCGATTTTTCAGGTAACAGGGTTACAGTCAAGTAACCCGAGACATTCCCTATCAAAGCTACACTCGATGCCACATTTAATTAATGCTGATGGGAATGAGAATACCAATGCCCCAGCACTGGAAGAGTCTTGACCCCTCAAGGTTGTGTGATTTGTGACAGACAAACACTGAAGAGGTCTTAGACATGACTTTGGTACATTGACTCAAGGGCATGTGAGCCAGAAGTAGCATGGACATCCAAACTATACAATCTGAAGAACATATGTGGGGAGGACCAGCCTGCCGCATCACATACTTGCTGTAAGCGGACACCTCTTGCAAGAGCCATGGAGGATGCAAACCCACTGGTTGAATGGGCCCCTACTCCTAGAAGTGAAGCTTGACCGTGTGCCTCGTAGGCTAGGACAATAGCACCCCTCATCCAATAAGACATTGTGTAGTGTCAGCTGCTCTGACTTACGCTACTGGCTTGTGCGGTGGACATAAATCTGAAGAGCATGGACTGGACACAGTAAGTGAAGTCTTATTTCTTCCGTGTTACAAATTTTAGAGGGCAGATGTTTAACCCTCTGGGGTCCAAGGGTGTTTTGGGGCCTGGAAAAGTTTTGACATGCCCTGACATTTGTGCTTTTTTCAGTTGCTTACAAACATTTAAATGTCTAAAGTTTAATAACACCGTAATCAGCACAAACTGGGCTACAATAATATGTGAGCAGCATGTATGTACGTGATTGTGTTTTTAAGAAAACAACATTTATGCGTGCTTAGTGAAAAACTACAATTTTAAAGTCACTGAAATAAAGCCATAAAACACATACAGAACATTTGATCACAATACTATTGAGAACTGATCTTGAAGTCTAGAATTTTTGCTTCAAAATTATGTGAAAATCATCTTACTCATTCACAGAAAACAATATATTGATTTAAATTTTATAAGACACTTCTTGTGTAGAAAAGGTCTATGCGAGGAGGTGTGAATGATCATGAATAATGATGTGATTCACACCTGAGAAGACAAAGGCCTGCATAATGAGCTGCATAATGAGCCTTTCAGTAAGGTGTGTGACTGAGAGGGAATTGCTACAAGAAAGAATGTGAGGAAAAAAGAAATGTATATATTTTTAGTTTGTAGTTTATTTACAATGCATATAACCATCACATAAAATAACTCATGGGAGTGTGTGCATCATATGGTCTTAGCTGTGGTCCAGGTTCTTGTGCAGGCAGGAATCTCCATTTCCATGACCAAGTGGGCTGCTTTGCTTTGGCTCTCTTTGCAAATTTCTTTTGTTATTCTCACATCTGAAATAAAAAAGTTAGCATGCTGTTTACACAAACTACATTATTAACATTATTGTGATGTTCACTGATACTAGTACTAATTTATCGAAACAAAGAACACAATTACCACATAGCAAACATATTTTACCATGCAGTAACTAAATCAAATGAAAGTAACATCTGTAAAATAGTGAATGCACACTTACTCAAAGATTCTGAATGGAGTTGAAAACGGAACGAATGCCCCCTTCTTATGAGAGATGCAGGTGAATGCAAGAGTGGTGTATTTCCCACAGTACCTTAGTATAATATGCATACTTCATGAGAAAACACAATGCCAATTCTTACAGTTTAACACGATCAACCACAAATAATATTACCACATATTCTAGGAATAATAAAATTACAATTACTATACTGTGCACTTACTCAGTATGATTTTCCAGCGAACTCAAAACTGAACGACGTCAGTGTGCCTTTCTTGTGCAAGATGCCGGTGATGCAGCCACAGTCCTAAACAAAAATTGAAACAGTTTCAAACATTTCAGCGTCATTACTCCATAAGACACAGGTATAACACATTAAATTATTTACACCAGAGCAGATATTCATGAACAGAAGCTTAGTTACATTCATAAACACAAGCATGCTTTGTATGTAGGCCTATACAATCCAAAAACTATAGTTATAAACATATATGGCTATATTCGTGAACAGAGAATATCCTATCACAGTAAAGTTTTGGCTAATCATTCTTACAGACATTAGGCTAGTAACATTATAACTCATATTACTTTTATATGGTATTTCTGTCTGTTATAGAACATAAAAAAACATCCTGGCATCGTGACATTTAGATGCTGTGAAACTTCATAATGTTTCACTTGATTATACATTTAGTCAGGAATTATAGTTTGGAAAAAGTCTAACTAGTA
>NW_015510302.1:5070-9063 GCF_001515645.1 Sinocyclocheilus grahami
TCATCTATATATACAGTATATCTCTCATGTCTCTTTGTTGAGTATTTGCTGAGTTACAGTTCATTTTAATGACGCGTTTCTAAATAAAGATCACGCAGACCAAGGCGGCAGACTGCGCACCCTGTGTGTTTTCTTTATTTTATAAATGCACAAAGTTTTGTTGTTATTATGTGTGTATACAAATAAAAGTAGACCATTTACAGATTCAATTGATGTATTGATCTTATCTGTCAGATCAAAACTGAAAGTGTAATTTAAGTTATTTTCTGTGTTATCAGGAGAAGATGCCACAAAACGCATATCCACGTTAGTCGACCCCAGAGGATTAAAATACAAATGCCAAGTTGTATTTTAAACAACTTGGCAGTGAACTGGGTCTGCACAGTGTGTCATACAGCAACTTTCGAAAAAGTGTCATCTGAGGGCATAACTACTTCTATTTGAGGGAGCCCAAGCACTTAGCCTGCATTTGTACTTAGTCTGTACTACATCAACTGGAAGCCTAGCATCTCTTAGTTGAAGATTGAAGGTTCCAGAGCTTCGGATGAAATACCACCCCCTGCCCCTGAGATAGGAGATCTCTCCTGATCGGATTCGCCCGGATTTGTGAACCGTTGAGGAGGGAAATTAGATCTGAGAACCACACTCTGGTCGGCCCACCACCTTGGCCAGAATTCCTGGGAGCAGAGCAATTGAGGGAAATGTGTAAAGATGCAGTCTGGGCCACATATAGGCCATTGCGTCCAGACTCAGGGGAGCTGAAGGAGTTGTAGAGAGGACATTGTGCTGTCTCCTGTGAAGCAAAGAGGTCCACCTATGCTTCGTAAAATCTCTCCCAAATTTGATTGACTATTTTGGGGTGGAGTTTCCATTCCCTATGTGTCATGGCTTGGACAGCAAGTCTGCTTCCACATTCATATGCCCCGGAATATAAATCACCCCGATGGACAGGAACTTGTCCTGTGCCCAAAGGAGAACCTACTGTGCTAGCTTGTTCAGGCAGTGCGAACACAGTCTGCCATGGCAATTTATTTTTACCAGATTTTTCCAGAACATTTCTGTCCATGGAGATGTCTACCATATCAGGTCAATGCTGATTGGAAAATCTCCCTAAACAAGTTAGTCCGTGCCTATAACATTGACATTACAGGTTTTGCCCCATAATATCTCCTGTATAGAAGATACCCACAGCTGCCCAGTGACATAATGTTTGGCCTAAAGTTATGTTGCAAAAAGGAGAAAGCACATGAAGGAGGCATATGAGTTGGCATCAAGGACAGCCCATTAAGAGCAGAGTAGAGTGAAATAGGGCTATGACAGGAAGATATATGGAACTGATCTCCTGCTGGGAAGCAGAGTGCTGGTGAGAAATTGTGGGAAGCATGGTCCAAAAGAACAGAGACATTGGGAACTACAGAATGCCAAAACAATGGGGTCTTATTCACTAATAATTGTGTAGGTTAGTCATTTGCATAAAACACAACCAAAACTTTTCCATATAAGGTCTTTCCGCACAGCCTTTCCTTTACAGCCTTTCCTCACTCAAACATAGACCACCCCATATGCCGCTCTCTACAGATGCGCTCTCACCAGATCCTTGAGCAAAGCCAAGTGTGTCATCCTCAAAACTAGATAAAACACAACAAAACACATTTTATGTACACATTATACGCTCCCGTACTCGTACTGATTAAAATTCTGCAATACCAAAAGCTGATACCGCACAGTGTGTGAACAGTGCTGTGTGCAGACAAAGAAACAGACAACAGAACAACAGAGAACAGAATACAGTTACTAGAAATTTAGGATTTCTATATGGCCCTATTTGTACGGGGTTAGCTTTACATGGAGAGGTGGGGTAAAGTAATTATTACCAGTGCATCTAAGTGTTTTTATTCCAGTCCGAATCTCAGTAATCAATTTCAGTAAAGATTACGGCGACTTTTACCTTCTGTAAAAAGGTAAAACAAATAAAATACTTCATGATAATCCTGTGTAAATCGACCAGCTGTAAATATCTACTTAAATATTCCTTCATTTTGAAAACGAAACTTCTGTTAGCTTTAGGTAAGTGCCAATTACCAACAGAATCCAATCAGAATTTAACCCCTTAACTGTCACCCCCATTTTTGAAAATTCACAAGAAAGTGCACTATCCAAACTTATATTATTATAATTCATGAACACTTTTGAATACAGACCTAAGGTTGGTCTCTTTTTTAAAGAAGACAATTAACAGATTATTACAGAAGTGAAATTATTAAAAAAAATTAAAGTATTAAAAAGTTATAGAAGTCTAAATTTACTGTAAAGAAAATGTACTATTTTTCTTTTATTTTATATAAAATAAATATTTTTGAAAATAGTTAAAAATACAAAATTGCTATAAAATTAAAGCCATACGTCTACATAAGTTGTGTTCCAAATTTGAAGTTGATATAAAAAAATTAGGTTCATATGCAATTTTGTTATGGCGTTATACCAAAAGCAGCCACCCGGTGCCACCCAAACTCCATTGAATTTTTTTTTTATGCATTTCTGTCACAAATCTATAAATTTCTCTCTCAATATTACATCTATCACAAAATAGAAATTGAGATTGATAGAAATTGAGACTCAGACCTTTCCAACGATATGTATTTTGTCAAGATTATAAAAAGTTTAGATTCTAAAAGACCATAATACATTTTGTAATATGACACCCCCGCTAAGGGGGAGGAGACCGCTAAAAGCTTTTGAAGTACCATTTCTATGGTAACGCAATGTCCGATTTCAAAACGGTTTTCGCAGGATAAATTTTGAGATTTTAATCTTTCAAATGGTATATAACTTATGATGATTACTAAAATATGAGATAGGGAAAAAGGCAACAAAATAAAGACTTTTTGTGACAAAGGTCAGAACTCCTGTTATGATGTAGATTTGTCATAGACTCTTGGTGCACTCTTGTCATAAATTAATCTATTACTGTTCCTACATAATTTGTAACAAAATAAAATGGTAAAATATATATTTAGGAGTCTTAGACCTTTCCAATGATATATAGTTTGTCATGATTATATTAGGATTTAATTGTACTATATTGAAGTAAACTTAGGCATCCCGTTTACGGGACAGAGACATAAATTGTTCAACCTGACTTAACTGAATTATAAGCAATATATTTTAAACATATTATAAGCAACACAGTAGGCACAGCAACATAGCAGCATCACCTTTTTCTAAAAGCACTTTTAGAAAAAAGTGATTCTGTCCCCAGTACTTTGTTTGACCCACCACCGATATTTCCTCCCGTGTTCTCTGATTTGTTTATTTAGATTTGCATGAACATTCAGCCAATCACAAGGCGAATCATCTCTTGGGTGCGTCTGTCATGAGCTTCAAATCTCCTGTTGCTCTTGCGATTTCACTTTGCTCTTTTGGTGGTTTGGGGGTAAAATGCACCCCTGAAAAAAATCAGTGGACGATTACGTCCTTTTTCAAACACTGTAAGTATGTGTTATGTCACAATGATACGAATCACGTGATAGAATTTCTACATTATTATTTGACCTAATGGGGCATCTACACCCGATGAGATCATGCAGAGTGACAAAAGAACCTGTTAAGAACGATGCACGTGTCGCGTCGCGCCGGATCCAGTGTGTTACATGCTCTCCTACTTGTAAGTCGCTTTGGATAAAAGCGTCTGCTAAATGAGTAAATGTAAATATGGACAACATAACTGATTATTGGGTTATTTTCTCGCGTCACGTTGCTCGCGGCTGGACTAGAATTATCCTTTCCCAATAAAGAAATGTTGTTTTGCGCCGAATACTTATCATATCTTTACTACTCGATACTACATCACACTTTATCATATTTTAGTACTTTAATTCATTACAGCTATGTTCTTAACTTTAACTAGTCTGTAGGAAAGGTAGGCTGTGATAGAGAGAGAGGAGGACAAGAAGAACCGCTTCTCAATATTATTAACTCGTTGTTGTCTTTAGG
>NW_015510302.1:11495-12475 GCF_001515645.1 Sinocyclocheilus grahami
AAAACGAAAGTGAAATTTGCATGTGTGAAATGCGCTAGGCTAAATGTGTCTCTCTCATTCTGCACCAATACAAATGTGTGCGCACATTGCACATGTTTTGCTTGCTTGATGTTAATTGATACTGCATATGAGTCGCTTTTGAATAAAAGTCGCAGCACATTTCAGATGATAGAAAACGCGATTTATATTTCAGAAAATATGTTCATAGCTGTCACAAGATTTATGAGCAGTTTCTTATGGTGTGGTTCACTAGTAGTGATTCATGTTTACGAGTGTTTCTTGTCAGAGGAGACAATCCGTAGGAAGTGGAAGAGCCTCAGGGACACGTTGATGTTGTTGATGATGTTTGTGAAGACACTCCTCATGCAATGTCTTTATTTGCACAGAAAACATCCCGCGAGTAACACGATGTGAATATTCACTTAACTTTTTGTGTGCACACACAATTACATTATTACAGGAAAACATCTTGTGATTATAATATTGAGCAACTGTAATGGAGCAGCGTTAATGTGCTATTAAATTAAAGATGAAATACCATAAAGCAATAAAATGAACAGTGAAAATGTATAAAAGCTTGTACAAAACATTATGCCAGGACCTTTAACGTGGTAGTTCCCTTGCTGTCTATGGGAGGGTCAAAGAGCCCTCAGATTTCATCAAAAATATCTTAAATTGTGTTCCGAAGATGAACGAAGGTCTTACACAAGGGTGAGTAATTAATGACAGAATTGTCATTTTTGGGTGAATTAACCCTTTAAGCAGACAGTCTACTAATACTTTAATGACTGTTAGTTGACATGTAGTTGCAAAGTTACTTATAGGTAGTAGAATGCCTAAAGTGGACTATCAAAATAAAGTGTTACCCATAAAACTGTAGTGCAAGGTTATGAGATGTGTTATGTGAATATTTGGCCAAAAATATGTATTTTTTTATAGTTTTATTTTCAGATATAATATGTGAAACAAAACATATATTG
>NW_015510303.1:0-401 GCF_001515645.1 Sinocyclocheilus grahami
TTATCATCCTTCATACTACTTCCTCTCAGGTATGAGACGGACTCTCTGTCATTCAGACGTCACCGCATGGATTCCCAAACCGGGGTTCATGAGTCAATGAAGAGCTGACAATAAAATTGTAAATGTAATGTTAGAATAAATAAATAAACCTTTCAAATAAAACACTAAAAATAGGTTAGATATTCTGTTTAGCTGCATGTCATGTGACCATTAACGGACTGTGAACACGCAAATGTCTTTAGTTATTGAAATTAGGGCTGTCAAGCGATTTTAAAAAGTTTTAATCTAATTAATTACATGTGTGATTATTCGGCACATCATCAATTTATGCTGATAAATTACCCCCCAAAAGATTAAAGTCATTGTTAAGAAAATTACGATAGACATTGCACAAAGTAGCT
>NW_015510303.1:1910-3103 GCF_001515645.1 Sinocyclocheilus grahami
CCTGGTCCCATCACCTCCAGCAGGCCAACATTCAGGTACAGAGAACATCACCGAATAATGCCATAATGCAGCACTGAGAGCTTTAGATCCTGAAACCTGCGCTTTCTCCCGTCCAGTTCCGCACGGACATCGCCAGGACGGAGTATCTGTCCAATGCGGACGAGAGGCTGCGCTGGCAGGCCAACTCACTGCCCGCTGACGACCTGTGCACCGAGAACGCCATCATGCTGAAGCGCTTCAACCGGTGAGAGCCGAGACGAGACGGGTGGGTTACTGAAGGACTCTTGCTGATTTCTCACATGTCTGTTGTGTTCTGCAGGTATCCGCTCATCATCGACCCATCAGGTCAGGCCACGGAGTTCATCATGAACGAATATAAAGACAAAAAGATCACCCGCACCAGCTTTTTGGACGATGCCTTCAGGAAGAATTTGGAGAGCGCTCTGAGATTCGGCAACCCTCTGCTGGTGCAGGTACGAGGCCTCATTATTACTGTAGGAACACCATCCGGCTCCGTCCTTCATTTGCTCATTCAAGTCTTTTTTTTTCATTGATTCTCTGTCAGGACGTGGAGAGCTACGACCCCATACTGAACCCGGTGCTCAACCGAGAGGTGCGCAGGACCGGCGGCCGAGTGCTCATCACGCTCGGGGATCAGGACATCGATCTGTCTCCTTCCTTCGTCATCTTCCTCTCTACACGAGACCCCACGGTAATGCTCTTATTGCCCAGATCTCACGTGCTTTAGAAATCATAAATGCTCACAGGTATTTTCCTGATTAATTATGCAGCACAACACACGGTAACGGTTGAATTGTGACGTGTCTTTGCAGGTGGAGTTCCCTCCTGACCTTTGCTCGCGTGTGACCTTCGTGAACTTCACCGTGACCCGCAGCAGCCTGCAGAGCCAGTGTCTCAACGAGGTCCTGAAGGCCGAGCGTCCGGACGTGGACGAGAAGCGATCGGACCTGCTGAAGCTGCAGGGTGAGTGACGGAGAGCGTCACAGGAAGTGCTGTCAACTCATTACAGTGTGTAGAAATTTAAGTGTTTTTGTTGAATCTGCGCAGGTGAGTTCCAGCTGCGTCTGCGTCAGCTGGAGAAATCACTGCTGCAGGCCCTGAATGAGGTCAAGGGTCGCATCCTGGACGACGACACCATCATCACCACCCTGGAGAACCTGAAGAAGGAGGCG
>NW_015510303.1:3955-4500 GCF_001515645.1 Sinocyclocheilus grahami
ATTTTATGCAAACCTGCAATCATTAAATGATGCAGATACAGTCCACCTGACTCTATTTCTAGTATGTTTTCTGCTGAACTTACACCCATTTAACTGTACAAGTAACCGCAGATTAGTTAAAGCAACTGTATGTATTTTTGTGACTTTAGAGCCCCCTACAGTTGAGTGGAATAATTACAGTGGATCGGTGCACATGTGCATTTGTTGCTGCTGTAAATAGTTTTGTACCCGCTCACCAAACTTACACACTCCCAGAACAGATGTTTGGGAAAGAATCGGACGCCATTCACCATATTAGAAGTATCATAACGATTTAAAGAACTTAGTTGATTTAACTGTAGTAGAATGTCACATTGCTGAAATTATGCATTGTGATGTTCTTTGTTTTGCATCGCCTTTGTTGTTAAGGGCCATTGTTTAGGAAATATTTAGTAACGTGTGGTGGTTTTTCTGTTTAGGTGGCGTTTAACCGAGTCGCTCGAGGCATGCTGCATCAGGACCACGTCACGTTTGCCATGCTGCTCTCACGAATCAACCTGAAGGGC
>NW_015510303.1:4510-5116 GCF_001515645.1 Sinocyclocheilus grahami
ATTTTATGCAAACCTGCAATCATTAAATGATGCAGATACAGTCCATCTGACTCGCTAGTGTTTTTGCTGCTGAATTTAAACACATTTAACAATAACCGCAGATGAGTTAAAGCAGCTGTATGAAGTTTGTGTATTTTTCTGACTTTGAAGCCCCCTACAGTTGAGTGGCATGATTACAGTGGATCGGTGCACTTGTGTGTTTGTTGCTGCTGTAAAGCAAGTTTTGTACCCGCTCACCAAGTGTATACACTCCTAGAACAGGCGTTTGGGAAAGAAACAGATGCCATTCGCCGTATTAGAAGTCGGTGAACAATCAGAACGATTTAAAAATAACTTGCAGTTGGTTTAACTGTAGTAAAGCATCATACCGGTTTCATTATGTCATTGCTGAAATGACGGTGATAAATTTGCTGCTCCTGCATTGTGGTATTCTTTGTTTAGCTTTTTTTGCATCGCCTTTGTTGTGAAGGGCCTTTATGCAGGAAATATTTAGTGACGTGTGATGGTTTTTCTGTTCAGGTGGCGTTTAACAGAGTCGCTCGAGGCATGCTGCATCAGGATCACGTCACGTTTGCCATGCTGCTCTCACGAATCAACCTGAAGGGC
>NW_015510303.1:6511-7106 GCF_001515645.1 Sinocyclocheilus grahami
TCCTTCAGCCTGAGGATTATTCATTTCACTTTTGGTGTGAAAGGGTCTTTACAGTTGCCAAAAATATAACGTTTGGGTTGTTTGTTAAAAACAAATGACCAAACACAGCCCAGGTGACAAAAAGTAACACCAAAGAAACGTAATGCATTACTTCCCGTAAAAAGTAACTAAGTAACGCAATTAGCTACTTTTTCATGGAATAACACAATATCATAATGTGTTACTTTTAGAAGTAATTTTCCCCAACACTGACCACAACCATCTAGACAGTCTAGAAAAACTCATAAAAGTGTAAAAAAAAAAAATCTATATATGCTATAAAAAAAAAACTGGCTTAAGCTGATTCCATTGTATTTTTTCTGTTTTAAATTTCAGATTGTTAGTTGGTTGTATTTACTAGGTTCTTCGTAAAAGCCTAACCAGTGACAGTTTCTGCAAATCAGCTACCAGCTGGAAGTATAAATGATAGAGAGAGAGTCTGCTGCTCAGTGCTGTGCTGTAGTGTCTTTCTGGATAGTCCCTGTTAAACTAGTGAAGTAACACACATGTGGTCCATCTTCAGGTTCTGCCGAAGGCTTCAATAAAGCCGACAGAG
>NW_015510303.1:8810-10204 GCF_001515645.1 Sinocyclocheilus grahami
GAAGTACGAGTTCGGAGAGTCGGATCTGCGCTCGGCCTGCGACACAGTGGACACCTGGCTGGACGATACAGCGAAGGTTCGAGTCTGTTCCTCATGTCTGTTGTGCTGTATCTGTATCTGTGTGTGAGGCACTGAGCGCCTGTCGTTCTCCGCAGGGCCGGCAGAACATCTCTCCGGATAAGATCCCGTGGGCGGCGCTGAGGACGCTGATGGCCCAGTCCATCTACGGAGGACGCATCGACAACGAGTTCGACCAGCGGCTGCTCAACACCTTCCTGGAGCGTCTCTTCACCACCAGCAGCTTCGACAGCGAGTTCAAGCTGGCGCTCAAAGTGGACGGACACAAGGACATCAAGATGCCCGACGGGATCCGGTCAGCGCAGACCTTTCAGTTTAATCATGTTTCTGTGTGTTCTGTTGGTGTCGTGCTCTGCTTTACAGACAGTGGTGAAATAAAGAAGTTAAAAGCTAGAGCAACTAAAATGTGATCACAGTCAAATTTCACAAGCAAGATCCATTGTCTGTTGTGAATGCAGTTCAGACAGAAGTCTATACAGAGTCGCCCTGCATGTGATTCACTCATTACTTAGCTGGAACAATATTTTCATAATTGGTGAATTTTGATCCATTAACCTGTGAAGCTGAAACGCTTGGTACTGGATAAAGCACGTTATAAGGCAGTGTTTGTAAGATGTGTCTGTGTTTCTGTGGTGCAGGCGTGAGGAGTTCATTCACTGGGTGGAGTTGCTGCCGGACACTCAGACTCCATCATGGCTGGGTCTGCCGAGTAACGCGGAGAAGGTCCTGCTCACTACTCAGGGTACGAGCGTCTGCGGGACTGTCATGAGGACGGTGTTTACTCCTGAACTCTGACCCTTCTCGTCTCCTCTCTCTCTGTCTGTCTGTCTGTCTCGAGGTCATTGTCATTTTCTGCAGGTGTTCATCCATCGGTTTTCTGAATCTTGAGTTTTGGGCAGAGCACACCTCCTCGGCTGCGTACGCTAGAGCCGTTAGCGCTGACGCAGCGGAGCAGGTGTCCTTCTGTCTCCTCAGCCTCCAGTAGCTGTATTTCACTGCCGTCATGTCACCAGCCCTGCGTCATGTTTCTCCTCACACTTCAGTTCAGTCCTGCTCAAACGCATGTCATCCTCAGCGATGCGCTCGTGATCAACAGACGCTGGACTTGCCACGGTGCACCGCTTTCACTTTACTTCAGTGCACTGAACGCCAGGTGGTGCTTTGGGGTCATCTGACTGGCGGTTTTATTTGAATTGGATATTTTAACTATAAATGAAAAGTAAAAAATTGCATCAGATTAAATTGTCCACCACTGAAACTCTTCATCAGGCGATTACACGTAATTAAGTTCCATTCAGTCCGGCTTCATTCAGAAA
>NW_015510303.1:10486-12484 GCF_001515645.1 Sinocyclocheilus grahami
GATGAGGACGATCTGGCGTACGAGACGGAGAAGAAGCAGCGCAGCGCATCCTCATCTGACGCACAGCCGGCCTGGATGAGGACGCTTCACACCACGGCTCGTAACTGGCTGCAGCTGATCCCGGAGTCTGTGAGCCCGCTCAAACGCACCGTGGAGAACCTCAAGGTACGGCCTGCAGGGGCACTCGACCATGATGTCAGATGATCAGTTCATTCATGCTTCACAGACTTTGAGAAACACTTTCTAAGAGAATATGAAGAACACATTGTTTCATTTCATGTGATTAATCAGGATTTAGAAGTTGGGTTGCAAAGGGGTGGAACATTTCCGGAAACTTTCCAAAAATCCCTGTAAGATTCCAAAAAATCCTGGAATGTTTCTGAAATTTACTGGAAATGTTCCTCCTTTTTGTAACCCTATTTAGAAGTGATACACACCTTTGCCCTTGATGGCAGCTCAGGTTGTGTCTGATCAAACGCTCCGTGTTTTGTTGTTGACTTCCTGAAAGCGTCTGTTCTTCCCAGGATCCTCTGTTCCGGTTCTTCGAGCGCGAGGTGAAGATGGGCTCGCGGATGCTGCAGGACGTGCGTCAGGATCTCACCGATGTGGTGCATGTGTGCGAGGGCAAGAAGAAGCAGACCAACGACCTGCGCACGCTCATCAACGACCTGGTCAAAGGTGAGTCAGCGGAGTGACCTCTGACCCTTCAGATCAGTGTCTGTGTGCGCCGGGTCACTGAAGCGCTGTGCTGTGCTCCGCAGGCATCCTGCCCCGCAGCTGGAGCCGCTACACCGTCCCCGCAGCCATGACCGTCATCCAGTGGGTGGCAGACTTCAGCGAGCGGATCAAGCAGCTGCAGCAGATCTCACAGGGAGCGGCCAGCGGCGGCGCTAAAGAGCTCAAGGTGTCAAAAACACACACATCAGACCGGACTGAGCCTCGGCACAGATCGAGAACATCGACTCGCATGCTTTAGTCACAGCTAACAGACTGGCTGTATTACACGATTATCACAATATCTCAATAGCGAATGGAGGATTTAAACTCAACCAGGAAAGCTTGTTACCAAAGTCAAGTCACCTTTATTTCTAGAGCGCTTTATACAGTACAGATGGTTTCAAAGCAGCTTTACAGTGATAAACAAGAAAATATTGATTCAGTGATGCAAAGTTAAATTCTGCTGTAAAGCAGCTCTAAAAAGTCATTCAGTTGAAATCAGTTCATTGCTGATTCAGAGCAGTTTAATAACTGTGTAAAGGCCAACAATGATGAGGTTGGGTAATCTATAAAGAGCTTGGTTACTGAGCGTCCCCAACTAAGCAAGCCAGAGGCGACAGCGGCAAGAAACCAAAACTCCATCGGTGACAGAAATGGGGAAGAAACCTTGAGAAACCAGCGTGATGTGGTTTAATTCCAGCCTGCAACACGGGTCAGACTGGACTGATTCCTTTCTGAATATTTCACCCAGTTCCATCCAAGATCATGCACATGCCAAATGAAATGTTTCAGGATTAATAGTCAGCAGGCAAATATTGCAGACAGTTAAGCTTAATAAATCAAGAGAAGCAGAAATCATGATCACAATTAAAACATGGTTTTTGAAACGCAGTTGGGTGCGGTGTTCCTTATCACTGTGAAGCTGCTCGGACTCATTCTGGATTGAATAAAGTGCTGCAGAAAACTCGCAGGACGGCGTGGTCTCCTCTCCAGCTCTCTAAGTGTTGAACTGGCTGTTGTTCTCCTGCAGAACATCCATGTGAACCTGGGCGGTCTGTTCGTGCCGGAGGCCTACATCACAGCCACGCGTCAGTACGTGGCTCAGGTCAACAGCTGGTCTCTGGAGGAGCTGTGTCTGGAGGTGAACGTGACGTCTGCGCAGGGAGCGGCGCTGGACGCCTGCAGCTTCGGCATCAGAGGTGAGAGCGGCGCGAGAGAGAGATGAGGAGCGTGTCAGTGTCTGCTGGGTCTCAGAGCGTTCTGTCTGTCTGTCTGTGCGCA
>NW_015510303.1:19929-20184 GCF_001515645.1 Sinocyclocheilus grahami
CTCACGGCTTGTGGCTTGTTTAGCTGTTAAATCGATTAAGAAGCAGCACTTAGTGGAGGTGCGATCGATGGCCAACCCGCCGGCGGCAGTCAAGCTGGCTCTGGAGTCCATCTGTCTGCTGCTGGGCGAGAGCACCACCGACTGGAAGCAGATTCGCTCCATCATAATGCGCGAGAACTTCATCCCCACTATTGTGAACTTTTCTGCTGATGAGATCAGGTGACTGACTGCGGGGTGCGGAGCGGCGGCGTAGCA
>NW_015510303.1:21976-22344 GCF_001515645.1 Sinocyclocheilus grahami
AAGCTGATCTGGCTGCTGTGGAGGCGAAGGTACGACCACAAACACGGAGATGAGCACATTTCAATATTGCTGCTGCTTAGAGGAAGTGGTTTATTCTGTTGATGCCATTGAAAAGGTTTTTAATCAAGTTAATCCAAATGTAATTTAATAAAATGTCTTCTTAACTTAAATCTGGTTTTAGATATGAAAAGAGCCAAAGAAGCTGGCGTGGTGTTCAAAAATTAAGCCAACAAACAATGCATTTCATTTGTTCCTCATTTGAAAGTTGAATACAACATGAAAACCTTTCGAAGCACCTTCACAGAGCTTAGACGGGGAAACCTGTCTTCTGGCTAGTTGTAGTATTCTCTGAACAGCTGTCTGTTAAG
>NW_015510303.1:24020-24373 GCF_001515645.1 Sinocyclocheilus grahami
GTGTGTGTGTGTGTGTGTGTGTGTGTGTGTGTGTGTGCATTTGCGTGTGTGAACTCTGGCTCATGCTGGATCCGTCTCTTTCACAGATGCACTTCCTGTATCAGTACTCGCTGCAGTTCTTCCTGGATATCTACCACACTGTATTATACGAGAACTCCAACCTGAAGAGCGTGAGCGACCACACACAGCGTCTGTCTCACATCACCAAAGACCTGTTCCAGGTGAGGAACGCTGCTTCTGAGGACTGAAGGCCTTTCACGCCAAACGCAAATGTTCAGTTAATAAAAACCCACAGGGAAATACAAAAAAAAACGAATTTTATGCAAACCTGCAATCATTAAATGATGCAGATA
>NW_015510304.1:0-1425 GCF_001515645.1 Sinocyclocheilus grahami
CTTCACCTGAACAGTTTATGTTGTTGTATGTGGTATCATTGTAATCCTTGACCATCAAAACATAAGGGTAGACATCACCTTTCCTGTGTTGTAATGTTTGGTGCAGGAGATATGACACAAAATAAATAATTTGGTTATGGGGGGGAAGTTAAATGGTTGCCATGGCCACCACGAGGTGTTTTGGGGATGGCTCCATTTCTGAAAATGTTCAGGACCACAAACTATACAAGTACCAAGTTTCATGCTTTTATGAAAAAGTGAACATTTCACTTCAAATTTTGCACATATCGCGTTGACTACAGATGAATACTTATGCAATGGAATCTTTTAAGATTTTTAATACATCTGCAAAGATGGTATAAAAAAAATCCTGTTTTTTTTGCTTTGCCATGGTGCATGGAGTGTAGAAAAAAAGTCATTTAAAGCAGTTTAACCTAAGGCAGCAACATAAAACGTGAACAAAAATGAAGGGGTACGATGAATACTTTCGCAAAAGCACTGTATATCAGCTACTTTTCGTCCATGGGGTCTGATGTTGTGTCAACATACCGTAAGAAAGTGCATTTGATTGGTTAAATATGCCATAATAAAATAAATACATAGCTACATCAAATAAATGCAAAAGTGTTTTTTAAATGTACCATGTATGTTCTTTGTAAATTCATAGGCTATATAACTGGTTAATCATGTTATGTTTATTTATTTAAAAAAAAATTGTGTTTGTTTGTTTATAGAGCCTTGCCAAAAAAAAATGCTACAGCTACAGGACGATTACTATGCAATGGTGGCCCACTGCTGAGCTGAGCTAACCGTCACCACGTGACCCCCAGCAATGCGCCGTCCGCACCGCAGCGCGGCGCTGGTGAGCTTCGCTTCCCTCGACCGACGGAGCTGTAGTGCTGCCAGACACACTGTCAGCTGAAGCAGTACATCGTGTTTATACAGCAAACCGCAAACAGATGTCGGGAGGCGTGAGAAAGAGGTGCGCGGAAGGGTACAGTAGTCTGTTAGTGTGGTAAAGGTTAGTTATTCAGCGGTAGCTGGCTTTGTTTACATTGCTAGTCCGGTTCAAGCAGCTTTCATAGAGGGTTTATAGCAGCATATAAGCGCTGTTAGACTGCTAGAGACATCAGCTCAGCGGCCTGGCTCATCACAGGTGCTCAGTTTTACTCTCATTTGGCTGAAAGGAGTTGTATTTGTGCCTGTGCTTCGCTAAACATCAGTATGGGGATGTGTCTGCCCTGTCTGGGTGGAGCTGGGGATGCTGTGGTCACACCAGACCCGGTGAGTATCTGTGCATTCATCGGCTTTACACCTTAACTGTCTTCATATTTCAAATGCTAGACTTTCTTATCATGTTGCAGTCTGTTCATTTTACAGCCGAACACAACTGCAGCTGTACATCAAATAATCAGGGCTTCCCGT
>NW_015510304.1:6919-7762 GCF_001515645.1 Sinocyclocheilus grahami
TTGGGGAAAGTTACTTTTAAAACTAATGCATTACAATATTGCATTTCTTACTTTTAATGGAAAGTAATGCACTACTTTTGGGCTGGGCTTGCTTCTCAACCCAAAAGTTATATTTTTTTGCCAACTCTTAATGGCCCTTTCACACCAAAAGTCAAATTAAAGGAAGTGCCTCTGCACCTCACAATTTCTCTCAACACGAGACAGGAGAGATGTCAGAGAATAAATAGGAAAACAAAGTAACTTGCGTTACTTATCTGAAAAAGTAACTTTAAAATTAATGCATTATTTTACTAGTTATGTGAAAAAGTAATTGATAGTATCTTGCTTTACTTGTAATGTGTTACCCCCAACACTGGGCATGAACAGATTACATTCTCCAACAGAGCAAGGTGAGCACAGTGTAATACAATAAATGTCAGAAAATATATATATATCATGGCATCAAAAGAGCATAATAATACTCCCCAAAAAAAGTCATTAATATTGTTAGTATGGAAGCACTAAAAAGAATAGCCACCAGGGTAGAAGTAAATACTTGAATTCATCCAGCGATTTCATTCCATATAGACACTATTGAATATAAAAGGTTATTATGCAATTTATATTTAATCAATTAAACAATAAGAGGCTAAAAAGAAAAGAAATGTAAGAATTTGGTATACAATAAAACAGCCTTGTTTCTGGATTCCAGTTCAGTATCTTTGTTATGCACAAACAAATTGATCTACACTGTTATTTATGTATTATGATTTGTATTTCTCTTTGAAATTTTTAGTTCTAGAAGCCAGTAGAAGTCCTTGTGGCATCTACAACGGCTAGCCAGTGAGCTGTGCTTCAAAGTTA
>NW_015510304.1:9317-10292 GCF_001515645.1 Sinocyclocheilus grahami
GGCAAACCAGAAGGTCCAGTTAGGAGTGTGCGATATTTATCATGTACGATACAATATTGTAATTTATCGTATCGTAGTCTATAACTGAATTGCAAAAAATATCCCGTATGGGTTTTTGTTTTTTATATGTATAAGATATGATATAATATCACACAAGCAAGAGCGACATTTTCCTAAATATTGGTACATGAGTGTGGCTGCCAATGTGATATAAATTTGATACAACAGTTCAAAAGTTAATATTGAGTGTGTTACATTTAACATATTGTCTGAACATTTGCGAATCTCAAAGCAACACTATGCTGTTTTGTTCCAATGATGTCAATGTCAAGTCAATGATTCAATCCATTCATAAAGACAGACACTTGCTTCATTCCTAAATGAATCGGCAGATTTGAAGGAATTCACTGAATCACTCATTAATCACTTTTTAGCAAATCTGATTGGCTGGTCTTTCTCTGACTCAACTTCTGGAAATTCACTTGCCCCAGTCTGCCTGTAAAAAAAATGACAAAATACTGGTTTGATATGATGAGAAACTTGCATGAAGGTGCAAACTACTTTAAACAAATTGCGATAATGAAGTCTGCATACATTAAGGGAAACTTCTTCGATGTTTTTGCTTAAAGACAACGCTGTGCAAGTTGGCTCTCATTTGCCTTCTCTGACAGTTGTCTTACTGACATCTGTTGGTGTGGATGTATGTCGTTGTTTATTAACTATTGCATGCCATAGCTGGCCACCAGGATGGAGCCCCTTGCTTAATGTAGAATACAGATTTTAGGACACTGGCTCTTTTAACAGCTGCTTAGTGAAAGGTTCTTTGGGGAAACCAAAATGGTTCTGGTGGTTATGGCATCTCCACGAAATCCTAAGAGTGTAGTATAACACTTAGTATCAAATATCTTTACTAACCCATAGTCAAATTGAGATATCTTTAGTAACCATTAAGGTGTGTGTGTGTGTGTGTGTGTG
>NW_015510304.1:11551-12076 GCF_001515645.1 Sinocyclocheilus grahami
GAAATGAAAACACGGCTTTCTGATAACTCTCTACTAAACCATCTGGGGAATCTGAGGGGTATTTCAGCAGGAAGGTCTTTCAAAGACAAACACAAAAGGAATGTGTCCTTGAGAAAAAATGCATTCGCTCATTTCACTGGAAAACGAACAAGAGACAACAGAAGATTTGCTTGACTTGCATGGCCTTGGTTGCTGGGCAACACGTTTTAAGGATTCGTTTCTTTCAAAAAATACGCTAAGGAAATGATTTTAGTAATTTAAGTCATAAGATGGATAGAGCGGAAATACAGGATCTCTGTTTCTTTAAATAAACGTTTGGTAACCAATTACATTTATCTCCAGTAAACGCATTGTGCCATGGTTTAAAATATGGTATCGTTGATACACTACGGCTGTGATTCTCAACTGGTCCAGATTTTGCAGAGGCAACCAAGCTATGCAAAATTATCTTTCAAAAGTGAACAAAAATGTATTTTATATATAACCCAGAACTGCATAAACAGCAGAAGTGTGACATAGTTTGAG
>NW_015510304.1:12086-12483 GCF_001515645.1 Sinocyclocheilus grahami
GTTTGGTCTGTTGAATATCAATGTCTCTTGAATTTTTCATGCTCTCAGCAGCCAATAATTCACAAAATACATTGCGGTTGGCACACCCTGTATTTAATGTGGTCTGATATCTTTACTTTGTGTAGTTTTGTTCATTGTTTTTGAGAAAAAGGGTGTCATGTTACTTGCACATGTTGATGTCTGCCTAATTTGATTTAAAAACAAGTTAGTTTAATTTTAATTTTTGAAGTCTTTGGTATGGGTGCTGAAACAATGTGTTAGTTTCCCTCTATAGGAGGCAGCAGTGACGCAGCCTGCTTCATTTCTCAGCCAGAGAGCAATTAAAACCAGCACTGACTAATGTGATTCTCCTCAGGCGACTGAATTAATATCAGCTGCAGTGGTTTAACATGATGAA
>NW_015510305.1:0-298 GCF_001515645.1 Sinocyclocheilus grahami
TGATTCAAAGATGAACGAAAATCGTATGAGTTTGGAGCGACATGAAGGTGAGTAATTGATGATATAACTTATTTTTTTTGCTGAATTATCCCTTTAAAATTGTTTCATGTGATGTACACTCATGAGGCTAATGAATGCTGGGGGCCAATATGTTGAGATCACATGACCAGCAAATTACTGCTCATTTTTATCCCTGTAACCCCTCTGTTTTGAACACCTACATTTGTGGAATAAGTTAATCATGACTGACTGCAAATTAGGCCTGTCACGATAACAACTTTTTGTTGTGCGATATATT
>NW_015510305.1:308-2617 GCF_001515645.1 Sinocyclocheilus grahami
ACTACGGCTCTGTGTAGTAAATGCCGCTCCATCTGAAAGCAGGTGTTGGAGATTTACTACTATTCACGGAACCGGCTTCACTGACGAGATGCGCATGACAATAATTGCACAGCCCTAATAAGAAGTCTAAATTTGTATGAATAGCATAAATAGTAATTGTTTTTTTGAAACTCTTAACTACTGAAAGCTAAAATCCTTTTATTTTATTTTTTTTAAAGAAGAGATGTTTCAGCTTCCAGTGAATAACCTCACTCGGCTGAGGAAGGCCAGGAAAAAAGTCAAGAGACTGCTGAGTGACATTGGCCTTGACTACTGCAAGGAGCATGTGGAGGTAATTATTCTTGAATTGTCACTGTGTTTCCCAGTCATATTGAACATCAAATGCTACATCATAACACACAACTTGTGTATTAATGCTTAAAACTTAAAACTTTGCTTCGTTAATGTTATTTTCTGTCCATTTTCCTGTAGGACTACAAAGATTTTAGCCCCAGTGATTCTTACATGAAACAATTTTACCTTGACATTTGTATGTGGGATCCATCTTGGACAAAGTCACAGGTATGTCACCCATAGCCACTGCAACAAAAGTCCTCAAAGCAAAATATTTTGCATTGCATAAACATTTTGTAATTAGCTTTTTCAAATGTTGCAGGACTACAGAACAAAGCAGTTTTGCTGCTCAGATTGCCCGTTCACCTCCAAGTATTTCTCTGCCTACAAAAACCACTTCCGCAATGTTCACAGAGAAGACTTCGAGAGCAAGATCCTTCTTAATTGCTCCTATTGCACATACAGTGGGAACAAGAGGACACTGGAAACCCATGTCAGGCTCTTCCATATGCCTCACAATATGGTGCGTCAGGGTTTCGCCGGCCCTCACGGAGCTCCAATTGGGGTTAAGGACGGTATGCGGGTAGACAAGCCCTTGTTGGGTGATCGAAAGGAGCTCCCGGTGTACTACTGCAAGAAGTGCACCTATCGAGATAGACTGTACAACGTGGTGCGCAGGCATATCTACAGGGAACACTTCCAGCATGTGACTACACCTTACCTGGGAAAAAACTCAGAGAAGCAAGAAAACAGTGTAGAGGCCCCTGGCAACAGTCAGGGGATTCACTGCAAGAGCTGCCACTTTACACCTCGTTCTTATGAAGCACTGGTGCAGCACGTCATTGAGTTCCACGAGCGCATTGGCCATCAAGTCACCGCTATGATTGGGCACACCAATGTCATAGTGCCGAGACCCCAGGCGAACTTAATCCAAAGGGGCGTTGCAATTGCTCCTGGTGTGCGTCCTCAAACACCTCAAATGAATCGCTTCAATGTGCCCAAAATGGTGGGGTTACCTGTCGGCAACCATTTCAAGCAAACCCTTGCAGGCAACTCCATGCTTGGTCACCCAGTACGCGTTACACTACCTGATAAAGCTTTCGTGTCTGGTGCGGTCTCCCAGTCACACACAGGAAAACACCTGGGCAGCTTTGG
Source organism: Sinocyclocheilus grahami (assembly GCF_001515645.1). NCBI lineage: Eukaryota > Metazoa > Chordata > Actinopteri > Cypriniformes > Cyprinidae > Sinocyclocheilus > Sinocyclocheilus grahami. The sequence goes on from NW_015510305.1 coordinate 1,797, forward strand.
AGTACATGGTGCTACACATCTTAATGCCCAGTCGGCTTCTTTCTCCCCCTCGTTGAAGAGTCTACCTCTCTCTTCATCCGTGCATGCTGCTACTGCCACGTTGACGTCACTGCAGGCCAAGAAAGCTTCAGCCAATGCTCTGAACACCTCACAAACACAAAAGTGGAAGATTTGCACCATCTGCAATGAACTTTTCCCTGAAAGCACATATAGTGCTCACTTTGAAAAGGAACATCAGGCGGAGAAGGTGAGGGCGATGGCTAAATACATCATGAAGATTCACAACTTTACTAGCAAGTGTCTGTACTGTAACCGTTACCTACCCAGTGACTCTTTGTTGAACCATATGCTAGTGCATGGGCTATCTTGCCCTCAATGTCATTCCACGTTTCACGAAGTTGAGAAAATTGTAGCACACAAGCGGCTGGCGCACCCCAACGAGCCAGGGGATCCGCCAACTGATTCTCCTCTTACATTCGATCTCACACTTCAACAAGGAAGCCCCAAAAATGTTCAGCTTATTATAACCACCTACAACATGAAGGAGACCCCTGAAGCCTCTTCAGCTGCCAATCAACAGCCACAAAACAGCGCCATGGCTAAGCCTGCAAAGATGGCTGCAAAGCAGCCAGATACTCAAAGTGATTCTGTGGTCCGAAACATGTCCCAGTCTTCGGTGTCGCAAAAGAAAGAAGTTGGGAAGACACTCTGCCCACTATGCTTCACTATTCTTAAAGGTCCCATCTCGGACGCCCTAGCCCATCATTTACGGGATCGTCATCAAGTACTCCAAACATTGCACCCTGTAGAGAAAAAACTAA
>NW_015510305.1:9462-11165 GCF_001515645.1 Sinocyclocheilus grahami
CCCATCTCGACGCCACAGAGGGGTGGCAGTGGCACCACAATTTACACATTCACGTGCCTCTGTCAAATTCAGAAGTAATTTATGCCAAATCATGCATGATTTTAAAATTCTCAATAGATTCTAGTGGAGATTTACATACCTGGTGGCGAAAGTATCATCTTGTTGCGAAGTTTGGGTGAGTATGATGAAGGGCTCATCCAGGGTCCGGTGGTAGAATAGAGTGCAGCTGAACTATAGTCCTGTGATGTGGTCATGTACGACCCATATGGACCCAGCATGTGTGAAGAAGGACCATACCCACCTCCAGCGGCTGAACTCAGATTGAGAAAGCTGCTTCCGCTTCCACCCATGGGACTCAGGCGCTCGGCTTTCAGGACTTCCTGGAGCCTGGGACTTTCCTTCCCATCATGGCTCGGAGAAGCGAAGCCATCTTTGGGGGAAGTGAAAGATGGGGTAACGCTGTTCGAGTAGATGGACGTGGAGGTGTGAGGGTGGAGAGGCGTCTTTGTGAATGGGCTGCTTGCCCAGACAGTGGATGTGGGGTTGTAGGAAGAATTTAGAGAGTGACCCGCAGAGTTGTCCAGCCACTGGATGTTTCCCAGAATTGATGGAGAGGAGTAGACTTGACGAACTATTTCAAAAGAACTAAAAAATTAACACATTTTGACAGTAGTATAGCCCAGTATTCATGCTTATATTGAATAGTGAAAGATGTTTTTAACTTTTTGTCTTTGCAGTAACAATGGAACAACATTGGACCCCACTGACTTTCATTGTATGGGCAAAAAAACAAAATAATGAGACATTGTGTTCAGCAGATTAAATGATGAGTAAATGATGACATACTTTATATTTTTGGGTGAACTACCCCTTTACATTCTTATAAATAAAGGTTCTTAATTGGTGTCTATGGTTCAATGAAGAACCTTTAATATCTATGGAGACTTTTCATTGCACAAAGGTTCTTCAGACTCTTAAAATTGTTCAACTGTTCATTGCAAGGTTCTATGGCATCTCTGTGAAAAACCCTTTTTGGAACCTTTATTTTTTAAGAGTGAATGGTGGTGTGGAACACAGTTAAACAATGGTTGCATGTCTTCACATAACTCCTACTGATGCTTTATTATATTTGCAATACCATTTGATTGTGATACATTTCACTTTTAACAGCAGCAGGGAGGAACTCACCTGGACTGTGTCTGTAAGATGATGAGGCTCGGCTCTGTCCGCTCGTGGAATAATATGATGGCAGTAAGTCAGTCTCAGAGCTGGAGTAGAAAGGCTCATCATCTTCACTGGGTGGCAGTAAACTAGGCTCTGTGGTGTAGTTTGCCAGTGGGTCTGGACTGATCAGGCTGGGGGACACCCAACGAGACTGCTCGGATGAGTTCTCCATCTTTCATGTAGGAAAAATAATGTTCAGACTTGCATACCATCTATTTACGGTATAGGAAGAATTATTAATTTATCTGAAATAAACTGAGCTCATTTTAAAAATTGATGATTGCATAATTAATTTTAACAGGTAATATTATAAATGAATACATTCTAAATTCTATACAAAAATTTTCTCAATCCTTATTAGCTGAGCAACTGCCATCAAGATGGATGGGAATACTAACAGATAGCTTGACAGGTATTGTAGACCTCCTTGGTCCACACAATACACTCTTAAAAATAAAGGTGCTTCAAAAGGTTCTTCA
>NW_015510305.1:11703-12483 GCF_001515645.1 Sinocyclocheilus grahami
AAAAAAAATCTTTATTGCATTGATAAAGAAAGCCTTTCTACTTTAACTTTCACTGGCACTTTATGCATTCAAGTCATTATGTGTTTTTATTTATTCACTTGAGGTCTAAATTTAAGTTAAATTTAATTAAACTTACCCTCAGACATTTGAACTTAAACTATACCATAAAATATATTCACATAATCGTATTTGACAAAAGGATGTAATGGACGTAATTACCATAAATAATGTTGGAACATATTTTCTTGTCATTTCCCTCAGTCAATCATGTTATCACATGCTGAACAGAAAAACAGTCAATCTAGTTGAGTGATTATGAATAGCATTCATTCTCCTGATAACTGTAGCTTATCATTATAAGTCTATATAATGATTGCACACACTGAAAGTGTCAGACAAAATTCAGTCCATTTTGTGCATATTAGCATAATGCTGTGCAATCAATGGAACAACGATATTTGAATCAAAGTATGAATGACCCGTTTCACCCGTGAAGGCACTGGCAGTTACGTTGAAAATATATACTTTTGCTTTTCAAGTAGTTATAGGCTAATTTATAAATATATTAATTTAATATTAATACCATTCAAATGTTATATATAAAATTTGTATTTAATAATAGCAGTATTATTAGCAGTATTCCAAAAAGTTTTTATTTTAATATGAATCAGTTATGAACACAGGCTGTAACACATTCAGAATGATCTTTTTTGAAACAATTACAATACATTTATTAAGTAATAAAATGGAGAAAAACATAACTGGAATGTTTTTACTTGA
>NW_015510306.1:0-7819 GCF_001515645.1 Sinocyclocheilus grahami
AAGAGCAAGATTCCCTGTTTAACATAAAGTAATGAACAATAACTTAGTTTTTTTTACTTTAATGTACTAAAGTATAATCCCAATATAATGGGCAAAATAATGCAAAACTATGCAATCCAACAGATTATTACATGGCTATCTTGGACACTTGATTCTGATTGGTCAGTCTTGATATTCTGAGGTCTGATAATTCCAAATAATGACTGTCATTAATAGCAATGATGTATAACAGACCGCTCATCTGGGTATCTAATACCTGTCCTTCTTGAAGAACGTTAAATATTTCACATACTTTTGAAAATCCGGCGTTTAGTTGATCCTGATAAGCGCTCATTGTCACAGTTGTAAACACGACGGCTTTCTTCTAACATGAGGGTGTGTTTGGAATCACAGCATCTTTGTTACCAGGCGTAACGTTAAAGAACGTGAGACACAAGTCTCCTGGTAATCCTGTATAATTCAACCAATCCGATGACGACTTCGAAACTCCTGAAGTGTTTCCACTTTTGTACGCGATATGCATCAGCTGTTCAGTCAATGGTCTGTGGGCGTGACGTCTGATGCTGAGACTAGGAGCTATTGTTCTTCATTTGTTATTACAATTGAGCTGATAATATATTTAAACTCAAATCAATAATTTGTCAATTTTTTTTTATTTGTGGCAAGTAGCCGTCTAATAAGCCAGGGTTCTGATCATCCTGTCAGGGTTTATTTTGTGATAACAACTGTCTGGATGTGCATTATCCCTTATTGGTTACCAAATGTACAGTAAGAATATTATATATGTGTTACTGACAGCATTCACAGTAATGTAGAGCACTTACTTGGAACGCACATGTACAGTGGTTTGTCCTCTTCTGTTAATAAAATAATTAAACAAACAAACAAAACATTAATAAGAACATAAAATTCTATCACTTCTTCTCTGCAGTCATCTTCTCTCTCTGTCCCTCACCTGCAAACACCTCGACTTCACACAGAGTAAGGTATTCATCGTTCCCAGGTAAAAAAATGTTGACATATCGGCCGTTAACAGGCTCAAACTCAAACACTACTGTGCCATCGGGAACATTGAGAACAGTTGCAGCCCTGCAAATACATAAAGAACAGTGTTAAAATGGAAACCAGACGCCTCTAAACACAATGTACATGTCTAAAAAATCAATTAAACTGTACTGAAATCAAATGAGTTTGTATAGCACTCTTCACAATCCAAATGATTGTTCATGTTTTATATTGCATTGCTATAAGAAACAATGGTCTAAACTTACAAATGTCTAATCACAATATGAAAAAATATGTTCAAGTAAAGGATATCTCCATGAAAGTGGCTGACTAAGTGGTTGGAGGAGGTACAATTTTGTCTCCCGTTTTGTCAAACTAGACAGAACATAAACATCCGAAGATGATAAAAACATTTGAAACATTTCTTACAGCTCATTCTTGTTTCCATTGTTCTCCAGCTTGTTACCAATACGAATCTCAGCTCCTCTGAGTCGCTCTTTGCAACAGTCTCCACGATTAGTGATGGCAACCTTGCTTATACTGTAGACATTTCCGAGGTCAGCTCTCCACCATGGGTTAAACTCAGCTTTAGTGTGAGTGCATGAGCCCTTCCCGTAATCTGCATCTCTGTTTCCATCTACTGCATGTTCAGCATCTCCCTGTGGGTGGCCTAAGGAGGACTGCACCACCCTGGCATTAAGAGCAAGATTCCCTGTTCGATATGATATGAAATTGATAAAAAATGATAAGATGGCTTTGAGGCAATACAAACAAATCAATCAATCAATATCAATGTCTCAATCAATAATCAATCAGTTTTTAAATCCAGGCATTTTACTTGTATTATTCTAAACATACCTTTCGAATCAGCGACACTCAGCCCAGTAAAAAGTGTTAGTAACAAAACCACATGGATGGCCATCCTGATTTAAGACATAACAACACATTGTCACAAATGGGAGAGGAGAACAGTGGTGGATAGTAAATACGTATTTTTACTTTGTTACTGTAAGTACAATTTTGAAGTATGTGTACTTTAATTTTCAAGTATTTTTAATTTGGGAAACTTTTACTTCAATACATTCCACATCATAATATTGTACCTTTTACTCCACTATATTTCATAAAAAACATGTCGTTCCTTGTTATTTTGAACTGGAGAAATCGCCACACCACAAGGCATGATAGCGGTGTCCGATTCATGAACGAGCTGATTCTTTTCAATGAGCCTGTTAAATTGGTTCACAAATCACATTGAACGATTCATTTGCGAATTGGATTGAGCAGTTCGGAGCTGTTCTGGAGTCAACACTGATTCAAATGATCTGGTCAGAGCGAGACTCCAGTTAATGATTCACTGAATTCACAAGTCTGACTCAAAATGAGCCAAGAACGGGAGATCCTCGGAGCTTGAGTGCGCACACAACTGATGGACACAAAATTGTATAAAGTTAGATTAAAATGTACCATATAAAAATGTGCTCAGAGATAACCTAAAGTGTTGGGCCTGTCAATTTTTTTTATTTGTAATGTGATTGGGTGCTTTGTGGATGATGATCAATCAGGTATCAGGATATGAGAGGGGGCCAGGGCGAACAACGAGGACAAGAGGAGAGAACGTAACGCACGTGATAGAGCCCACAAGCCGTTTCTCAATATGCGTTCTTGTCTGTACTTGTGTTCTTGTGGACTTGTGAAACGTCATCAGTCGTTGCCCAAGTACTGTTCCAATTCAAAGTTCACATCTAGCCAAGTACAGTTCAAATCCCCGGATATGTTCTTGCTCCGCCCGTTTTATCAAGGATGCATCCAGAGGTGACTTGTGCATTTGTAAGGGATTGGATATCATTTAAAAGAATAGCAACTTCAATAGAAATAGAATGTGTGATTACTGAAGTATATAAATCCGATGGGAACTTGGTAGTAATCAACTATTATAACCCATGTAAATTAAGCCTAGACATTTTAGAGGACATAGTTAGGAGTCAAAGAAAAAGGAAAGAAATATGGTGCGGAGACTTCAATGCACACAATAGTGTTTGGGAAAGTAAGCACACTGATAATAATGGGGAAGTAGTGGAATAATTGATGGATGTTAGGCAGCTAGTTTGTCTAAATAATGGAAATGGTACAAGAATTGACATACGTTCTAACACATTGTCTTGTATTGATCTTACTTTAGTTTCTAATAATCTGGCAAATTCTTGTGAGTGGAATACTGAAGACAGTACAAGTATTGGGAGCGACCACTTTCCAATAATATGCTCTATAAATGTTGAAATAGATATCCAAGAAAGGCCTAGGCATAAGAAGTGGGATTTTACAAAAGCTGACTGGCAAAAATTTAAAGAAATATGTTGTGAGTCAGCAGATTTAATTTTAATGGAGGGTGATATTGAGGAATGTGCATCTGAAGTTTCACAATTAATATTAAATGTCGCTTTGGATAGCATACCACTCAAGATAGTTGGAGGGAAAAGGAAAAACGGTCCCATGGTGGAATGATAAATGTACAGAAATGATAAAAGAACGAAATAATGCTCTGAGAATATTAAGAAATCTAAAAAATCTAATTAATTATCAGAGGAAAAAGGCTCAAGCTCGACGAGAAATTAAGAATAGTAAACGAAATGCATGGAGGAGTTACTGTTCAACTATTGGGAGAGAAGTTCAAATAGGAGAGATATGGTCAATGCTGAAGAAAATGAGTGGGAATAAAGTGTACGTAAAAATACCAGTATTAGAGGATGAAGGAATAATGGCAATAACAGATAAGGAAAAGGCAAATATATTAGGAAAGAAGTTTGCCAGTGTGCATAGTGGTGACCATCTAGATGATATTCACAGACAAAATAAAGAAAATATTTTAAATGAAAATAGGGATATGTTTTTAAAAAAAGACCAGTGGTGGAGGTAACAAATTACAACTACTTACGTTACTGTAATTAAGTCGTTTTTTTCGGGTACTTGTACTTTTTTGAGTAAATTTTTAAAGCTGTACTTTTACTTGTACTTAAGTACAAATTAAGCAAAATAATCTACTTCCTTACTTTGAATTCATAGTTCGTTACTAAGTACACCCACAATTTGAATTGATATTCAAACCTTTGACAGCACTTCAGTAGCCAATAACGATATCCGATCGTGAAGGGACCAATAAAAGCCCTGATATCTGAAGCGGGAAAAGCCGCCGCTGCAGCAGGTTAACAAAATAATCTACTTCGTTACTTTGAATTCATAGTTCGTTACTGAGTACACCCACAATTTGAATTGATATTCAAACCTTTGACAGCACTTCAGTAGCCAATAACGATATCCGATCGTGAAGGGACCAATAAAAGCCCTGATATCTGAAGCGGGAAAAGCCGCCGCTGCAGCAGGTTTGGAAGAGCTGATCAGACAGTGAGGGAGCTCAGCATAATTTATGGACTCAGTAGCCAATAACGATATCCGATCGTGAAGGGACCAATAAAAGCCCTGATATCTGAAGCGGGAAAAGCCGCCGCTGCAGCAGGTTTGGAAGAGCTGATCAGACAGTGAGGGAGCTCAGCATAATTTATGGACTTAAAGTTTGGAGAAACAAACTACATGGTAGTGTTATATCTATATCTATATTTTGATACCGATACTGAAATATCTGACACGGTTCCATTACTTATTTTCCACAGTATCTACCGTATATAAACCGATACAAGCTGCATCTCTCTCCGCTCCGACAGCGAGTTTGACACGCATCTGCCTCCCGTCAATAACAGAGTCTGAATATCGACGCGGGATTGCAGGTATTCCGCATAATTTTAATAATTCCCACACAAATGTGGCGAGCGCTTTATTGTAACATGAGAACACATTCATGCAATCGCAGAAAACTGGATGCGAGCTCTCAAATAGGCCTAACTTATACAAATGAACTGCCTGTCCTCTCACTCCGATATTGCTTGTGCGCACTCAGACTGTGTACAATCACGATCTCTCCCTGCTTGTAAAGTAGAAATTATTTCACTTTGCTCCTGGATTAAACTTTATCAAAAGTTATCAGAATAGATCCACACCTGACCTATGAAAATCCTAGTGGAAATTGTATTGGCTGTAAGTGAAATGCACCAGAAAGTCTTTCAACAATCAAAGATGGAACTTTAATTTCTTTACAATGTAAGTTTATGCTAGAAATGTTTTGGAATGGGATATTTGTCTGATTTGTACATATAAATATCCTAGTCTGCCTAACTGCATCACTACATTATACAGACATTACAGGTCAAAGCCATCTGATGTCCCATTTATCTAAATAAATAGGCCTAACATACTGTATATGGCTCTTAAATCACTGCTTAAAAAAATGCAGTGTTGTCATATTTCGAATACCTCAACTGAATTGAGGTCATTTGTTTTATAATTTTATTACTGACTGTGTACTTGTCTTTTTTTGCCAAATTAAGTTTGAAATCAAATTTGAAAACAAGCTTCCTTGTGCTGTAAGCATTTGCAGTAAAGTTACCCTATTTAGAGACACAAATACACAAAATGAGCAAATGTTTAAGATTGAGATTTGTGTAATGGTAGTTGATTAATATTTATATGTAGCCTATGTAAATAAAAGCCTATATTAAAATATGTTCATCATATAAAGGGAATGTGTCTTTTTAGAAGACTTGGATTAAACCAATTTCAAAGCTTGAAATAATAAGCTTGCAATAATGATTGCCTTGAAAAATATGGATGGACAAAATAAAATATTAAAAATATCTATATGGCAGTATACAGTATGTGGTAGTTTTGCCAGCTAAAAAATGCAGTGTTGTCATATTTCGAATACCTCAACTGAATTGAGGTCATTTGTTTTATAATTTTATTACTGACTGTGTACTTGTCTTTTTTTTGCCAAATTAAGTTTGAAATCAAATTTGAAAACAAGCTTCCTTGTGCTGTAAGCATTTGCAGTAAAGTTACCCTATTTAAAGACACAAATACACAAAATGAGCAAATGTTTAAGATTGAGATTTGTGTAATGGTAGTTGATTAATATTTATATGTAGCCTATGTAAATAAAAGCCTATATTAAAATGTGTTCATCATATAAAGGGAATGTGTCTTTTTAGAAGACTTGGATTAAACCAATTTCAAAGCTTGAAATAATAAGCTTGCAATAATGATTGCCTTGAACAATATGGATGGACAAAATAAAATATTAAAAATATCTATATGGCAGTATACAGTATGTGGTAGTTTTGCCAGCTAGTCGTCAAGAAATCAAAAATGACCCTACTTACTTTTTAGTGCACATTACTAGTCTTGTGGTGAACAATTAAACCGTGCAAGTCAATACACTGAAAAAAAAAATTGTCTGCCGTCATAATCTTTAATCAAAAACTGAAAATTGCAGATATTCTTAACCACTCCTATTCAACCGTGAATCTGCTGTGAGCAAGAGGTGGAGACGAGGTGCACCACAATACAACCCCGCCCTTTATTCAATATTCCATTTCACTTGGAATATAATACATCACAACACTGAAGTCAGTTTAATATTGATATTTTTCAAGGTATTGAAGTTAGAAATTCCTCTATCATGACCACTAATTCACATACTTTGTCAATAAGATAAAAGTGGGTTTTGTTCAAAGTAGCTATTATCCAAATAGATCTTTGATATGAATAAATATTTTTTGGTAATTCATTAAATATCGCCGGCTAAAAAGTAACTAGTAACTAGTACTCGGAGTAGTTTTTGAGAGGAGTACTTTGTACTTTTACTTAAGTACTGTTTTGACACCAGTACTTTTACTTGTAATTGAGTATTATTTCAGCAATGTAACAGTACTTGTACTTAAGTACAAATTTTAAGTACTCTTTCCACCACTGAAAAAGACAACGTGGAAAGTACCATGGATGAAGAAATTAATATGAATGAATTAGTGATGGTATTAAATGGTATCAGAAATACTGCTACAGGAGAAGATCAATTGAGCTATGTCATGTTTCAGAAATTACCAGAAAAAATATTAGAGATAATATTGTATCTATTTAATAAGATTTGGGAAGAAGGTAAAATGCCAAAAAGCTGGAAGAGTGCATTAATACTGCCTTTTAAAGATCTCTGGAAAGGATCCTAACAATGCTGGCAACTACAAACCCATCACCCTAACATCCCACCTATGCAAGTGAATGGAGAAGATCTTAGTCAGAAGACTTAAGTATTTCCTTGAATACAGAGGTTTATTTGCACCATACCAAAGTGGTTTTAGAAAAGGACGTTCTACAATGGATGCTGTTGTGAAAGTAAGTAATGAGATAGAGAAAACATTTAAAATGAAACAATTAATGAATATTGTATTCTTTGATATTGAAAAGGCTTACGACTCTATGTGGAGGGAAGGGTTATTAATTAAACTAAATAAGATTGGAGTAAGAGGTAGGTTCTATAATTGAGTTTTAGATTTTTTATCGGAAAGAAAGTTTAGATTTAAAGTGGGATCAGAAGTGTCTGAGGAATTTGAAATTGTTAATGGAATTCCACAAGGAAGCGTAATAAGTCCAGTGTTATTTAATGTAATGATTAATGATATTTTTATGAATTTGGATAGAAGAGTTGGTTCAGCTTTGTATGCAGATGATGGGGCCTTTTGGGTAAGAGGACGAGATCCCATAGGTGTGATAAGTAAAATCAAGGAAGCAATAGGAAAAGTAGAACAATGGTCATATAATTGGGGCTTTAAGCTTTCTCCAAGTAAATCTTGTCACATGTTATTTACCCGGAAGAATGGGACAGACAAACAGAAGTTATATGGTAACAATATGGAAACAGTAGACTGTT
>NW_015510306.1:11275-12468 GCF_001515645.1 Sinocyclocheilus grahami
ATGTGGAAAGTACCATGGATGAAGAAATTAATATGAATGAATTAGTGATGGTATTAGATGGTATCAGAAATACTGCTACAGGAGAAGATCAATTGAGCTATGTCATGTTTCAGAAATTACCAGAAAAAATATTAGAGATAATATTGTATCTATTTAATAAGATTTGGGAAGAAGGTAAAATGCCAAAAAGCTGGAAGAGTGCATTAATACTGCCTTTTAAAAATCTCTGGAAAGGATCCTAACATTGCTGGCAACTACAGACCCATCACCCTAACATCCCACCTATGCAAGTGAATGGAGAAGATCTTAGTCAGAAGACTTAAGTATTTCCTTGAATACAGAGGTTTATTTGCACCATACCAAAGTGGTTTCAGAAAAGGACGTTCTACAATGGCTGCTGTTGTGAAAGTAAGTAATGAGACAGAGAAAACATTTAAAATGAAACAATTAATGAATATTGTATTCTTTGATACTGAAAAGGCTTACAACTCTATGTGGAGGGAAGGGTTATTAATTAAACTAAATAAGATTGGAGTAAGAGGTAGGTTCTATAATTGAGTTTTAGATTTTTTATCGGAAAGAAAGTTTAGATTTAAAGTGGGATCAGAAGTGTCTGAGGAATTTGAAATTGTTAATGGAATTCCACAAGGAAGCGTAATAAGTCCAGTGTTATTTAATGTAATGATTAATGATATTTTTATGAATTTGGATAGAAGAGTTGGTTCAGCTTTGTATGCAGATGATGGGGCCTTTTGGGTAAGAGGACGAGATCCCATAGGTGTGATAAGAACAATTAAGGAAGCAATAGGAAAAGTAGAACAATGGTCATATAATTGGGGCTTTAAGCTTTCTCCAAGTAAATATTGTCATTTGTTATTTATCAGGAAGAAAGGGATAGACAAACAGAACTTAAAAATATATGGTAACAATATGGAAACAGTAGACTGTTTTAAATATTTGGGTATGTGGTTAGATCAAAAGGGTAAATGGAAAGTACATACAGAAAAGGTGAAATCAAAATGTAAGAAAGTTATAAACTTAATGAGAGCATTAGTTGGGAAAGACTGGGGAGCAGATAAACAATCACTGATGTATATTTATAGGGCTCTGTTAGAAAACACTCTCTGTCTTGTTAAGGTTCCAGATGTTTTTTTACCCCTCCTTTCCTTTTTTCCTCTCCCTCTCACTCGCCC
>NW_015510307.1:0-1111 GCF_001515645.1 Sinocyclocheilus grahami
ATCTTTATAGATATCGCAGTTGGTGTGGACACTAATAGTTTTTGTCATAGCTATATTTATAGTTATCGTGTTTGGTGTTAACGCTAATATAGTTATCATTATTGGTGTGAATGTGAATATAGTTATCGTTATCTTTATAGTTATTGTACATTGATGTGAATGCTATATATTGTTATAGCGATATGTAGTCGCTATAACGTTATAGCGACCTTTGTTGTTATCATTCTTGGTGTGAATGCTAATAGTTATCATTAAAGCTATTTTTATGGTTACTGTTCTAGGTGTGAGTGCGACTTTAGTTATTGCTATAGCTATCTTTATAGTTATTGCTCTTGTGTGAACGATAATTTAGTTATCGTTATAGCTCTCTTTATAGTTTTCGTGCTTTGGTTTGAATGCTAATGTAGTTATCGTTACAACAATCTTTATAGTTATCGTTTTTGGTGTGAATGCTAATATAGTTATCATTAAAGCTATTTTATAGTTATCATATTTGGTGTGGAAGGTAATAGTTATTGTTATAGCTATCTTTACAGTTTTCGTGCTTTGGTGTGAATGTTGATATAGTTATCATTATAGCAATCTTTAGTTATAATTCTTGGTATGAATATTTATCATTACAGCTCTCTTCATAATTACTGTCCTTAGTTTGAATTCTACTGTAGTTATTGCTATAGCTATCTTTACAGTTATCGCTTTTTGTGTAGATGCTAATATACTTTTTGTTATAACCATATTTATAGCTATCATTCTTGGTGTGGATGCTAACTTAGTTATTTTTCTTGACGTAAATGCTAATATAGTTATTGTCATAGCAATCTTAACTGCTGTCGTTCTTGGTGTGGACGCTAATGTAGTTATTTTTAATAAACACAAACTATTCCTGAATGCCCAGCAGTTGGTACCTTTTTCTCGTGGTTGGGAATGATGCAGCGGACGAAGTTGGGGTTGGTGTTTCTGAGCGTGGCCATAAGTTTGGACAGCTGCTCTTTATAGAGCTGCCCGACCGTCCGGAACATTCCCTTACGGGTCTTAAATGCACCCGGCAGCTCCGACATGCCGGCCACCTTATCCAGACCCACGATACGGTCCACTGAGAGACAGACAGACA
>NW_015510307.1:1844-3415 GCF_001515645.1 Sinocyclocheilus grahami
AAAAAAAACATATTCATGCCAAACATAAATGCATTAAGATGTAGTACACTAAACAAAATTTAAGCAGAAAATAAGTTCCTTATATATTATATATTTATTTAAATTCCAAATAAAATAGTTTTAATGTTTAATAAATATAATTTTTAAAAAATATATATTTTTGTATATTATACATAAATGTAATATAATTTATTTGTACATGGCATTATATGTTTTTGTGAGACTGGCAAGTGTACTATGCTGAACATCAGTTGAAAAAAAGGCTAAATAATTATTTAATATAATATAAAATAATTTTTAATCTTATGGAGTAAAAATGAATATTTCCAAAACATTGTTTATACAGCAGTCATTGTCAGGTTTGCCTAAAGTGAATTTTGGACCCCGTGAGTGAGCGAGTGTGTGTGTGTGTAACTGCATACTGTGGACTGTGGTCATGTTTCACTGGTGAGAACAGAACCAAACCCATGCAGTTTATACCCATTTCTGCAGTACCACAGACCAACAGCGGGGACGCCAAAGCACACTATATTACACAGAGAGGAGAGACAGCAGAAATATCAGAGATATATCTCAACACCTCAGAGAAAACTCAGTCACGCAGGACAGCTGATGGAGATGGAGGAGGAAGAGAACGTCATGGGAGAGAGAGAAAAATCAAAGATGTCACCTGACTCTAAATGAAGGAAAGGAAAACGCTGATAGAAATAAGCTCTCTGACAGTTCTGGACCTCTGAGAGAGATGGACAGATGGGAGACGGTGTGTACAGAGGTCCAGGAGGACGTGAAACAAGGGGTGGATGTATGGATGGATGGAGAGGGGAAGAAACAGAGGACCAAACACCAGCAGAAGAGAACAAATCCGTTAGTCATTGTACCCCTTTGTTGAGTTTAAAAGCTTCACGCCCTTGTGTCCTACACATTTCTTCGGCATTTATAGTCTTCCTCCACAACCTATGCATTTAATAGCTGATCCAATGTGATATATCGACTCACCGTCCTTCCACAGCTCCGAAACAAACTTGTCGGTGGATTGATTGAGCAAACTCGCCACGTTATCGTTCAGTGGGTCCATGTTCTTCATCAGCCACTCATCCGCCTTGTAATCCACCTGAAAAACCCAATCACAGATGTTTAAAATGCCCAAATAAGGCTATGTTATCGCACATGGGTTCAGCCGAGGAGCAAGTCAGCACCTTTCCAGCATAGTGCATGATGCAGAAATCCGCCTCGTCCTTCAGTTTCTTGGGTTTATGGAATTTGGGATGCGTTCCTTGCTCCTGTAGGACCTTCTCCACAAAGCTCTTGTCCGTGGCTTTGGGGAACCAGCACTCCTCGTCCAGGAGAGCCAGGATACCCGGAGGACTTGCCTGGAAACAGGCAAGACAGATTACAATCAAAGTCTTCATCATCAGCAGAAGATCATAACTCGGGAAGATCAGGAAATCAAACTGGATTTAGTATTTTTAAAGTAATGGATCTAAAGTTCTCGTTTCCAAGTTTTATACATCAAGATCCAAGTAATATCTAGACCAGTGGTTCTCAAACTTTTTTGGTCACGCCCCCCTTTA
>NW_015510307.1:7732-8621 GCF_001515645.1 Sinocyclocheilus grahami
TTTTTTTACCATTTTGGAGCAGCTAATGACCAGTTTTGACTTGTTAGAAACCATGTAAAACTACCTGCTTACTTTATAGTGATAATATAGCCTGATGGGCGTGTTTGTAAAGCTAAAAAGATGTATTTACCTGTGTCATCAGGCATGGAGGCCTGGTCCGAGTGACGCTCCTTCTTAAAGGACATATTACCCAGCTGTAGCACAGACGACATGACCTTCAGCAGACCTGCAGGGGGCAACACACAATTAAAAACCTCAAACATACTGCAGATAATATTGTCATATTTGAAAACGGCAGTAAGTATATTCACCAATCTGTTCTTCCTCAGGGAAGCTCATGATCCTCATGGCCTCCATGGTCTCGAGGTACATGTCTCGGTCCTGTTGTCCTGGAATAGTCACGTTCCCATTGGACAGGAACCGGTACTTATTGTAGCTCTCCAGACAGAGTTCAGCTGGTGAGTGAAGAAACCAATCGAATCATTTACATTCATTCCTAATCATAAGTGTCTCATCCTACTATTATTAAGATTTTAATCATTTTTAAGCATCAAAAATCATGTATGAAAGCAGTGAAGAACACTCACATCGCAGTTTGTCTCCTGCGCCGGTCAGCATGTAGTAGAACATGTGGAAGGTTCTTTCTTCTTTAGCTTGACGGATCGCACGGGACTTTTCCAACAGGTCTGACGGTAAGAGTCAAGGACACACAACAGGACAGATGCACGAATATTCACATGAAGGCTTTTAACAGCCTGGGTCTTTTTAACCAGTCTCAATTCTTGCCTCATTAATTATTCCTGCTTTATATTTACACATTTAGCAGATGCTTTATGTTTGATGTAGAGTCAAAGAAACGTTCATTGGCCTTTTAACATTTATTAAAAAT
>NW_015510307.1:9759-10502 GCF_001515645.1 Sinocyclocheilus grahami
TAAATAAATGAAAACGGAAAAGAAAAAAACTAAAATGACAAAACCACAATAAAATAACTAAAACTAACTCAAATTAAAATGAAAACTGAAAAAGTTAAATGTCTAATTCAAAACTATAATAATATATGAATGATAGTAAAATAACAAGTCTGCCTCTCACAATCACTGTAACTTCTGGCTCAGGTGTGTATAAATGAATGGGAATCATGTTCATAGCAGAACACTCATTAAAATTTGGTTTAAAAACAGAAAACGTTCATACATCAATTGAGTTAAAAATGTCTAAATACTTGAGTGTTAATTACGCATTCATTTCAGCCAGAACTACGTTTCCAGGTGGATGGACATCTTGTAGGCGGAGTCTGATCAATCTCATTTACATTAGTTAAACTCCACCCACAGCAGTGATATCACTAGAAGATCCTCCGCCTAGAAAAGTATTTTCACAATTTAGGAAATATTTCCCACATGCCAAGTTGCTGCTCAAGCGTTTAACTCGTACTGACGGTTCCTTTAAGTTCAAATAAGCAGAAATATGAGCTCTTCTGACACAGAAATGATCATCATCATCTTGTTCAAATCATGTAGGGCTAATCATGAGAAGTTTCCCCGCAGCTCCCCTGTAAACCGTTTCGCATGTTCTCTCGTAAAGCGAGGCTCGTTAAACGCGCCAGAACATTCCAGCAGCGTCGTCATTCCCACCGCGGGAGACGAGTGAATCAAATGCACACAGACACACACAC
>NW_015510307.1:11885-12465 GCF_001515645.1 Sinocyclocheilus grahami
ATAATTACTCTGTAACAAGGACACCTTAAAATAAAGTGTAACCAACACTTATTATAAATTTTCAGTGGCATTATTAAGTTTATTACAAAGACATTAAAATGTTTGTTTACAAGTCACTTTAATGTATTAAGTACCAGCTAATAGGGTCTATTGTATAATGTACACATTATTTGAATGATTTCTTCCTTTAAAAAAAAAAAAAACGACTTCGGCTACCTGATCGCCTGCATATTCAAATGAAGTAATACCAAATCGGAGATTTGTGAATCGAATCAAATCGTGACATTTCTCATTTCCCAGGCCTAATGATCACATAAATCTCAATTTGCACAATTTATCTGGGCAAATCTCAAGAAAACCGTCAGGATCATGATCATATTTAACCCCAAACAAACTGCTTTAGGACTAAATGAAGTATTCAGTCATTTGTTTGTGTATTTTGACATTATTTTCACCAAAATCAAGCACATTTACAGCCTTTTTCTTCATGCAAACTGTTGATTTTGGGGTGAAATATGAGCTTAGTGAGATTGATCTGGTTCTCGGTGTCATGTGTCTGAATCGCTGTGCGTTCGGCTTC
>NW_015510308.1:0-323 GCF_001515645.1 Sinocyclocheilus grahami
TTAATATTAGTGTGAATCTAGTAAAATAACAGATACATGTATATTGTACTTTACCCAGCAAGATCCACAGGCACTTGAAGCACTTCATCATGTCTGTCTGAGGCATCCGTCTCTAATTTTAGAATGATGAGTTTGAGTTTTTTACAGTTTATGGAGGACAACTCATTCAAATGCGCATCACGTGACACATTATCTCTCCTCAATTCCTTCTATATCACACTCACCCGTCTCTCTCTTCACTTCACCTGCTATGTTCAAAAGCAGGTGTTCAAAAGCCTAATGTTGATATTTGCTTGCACGCGATAATATTGTTTGCTTTTTTT
>NW_015510308.1:4182-4810 GCF_001515645.1 Sinocyclocheilus grahami
AATTGGTGGCTGACTAAATACTTTTTTTCCCCACTGTATGTGTAACAGTCATATCTAATATGTATT
This sequence comes from Sinocyclocheilus grahami, assembly GCF_001515645.1. Taxonomy (NCBI): domain Eukaryota; kingdom Metazoa; phylum Chordata; class Actinopteri; order Cypriniformes; family Cyprinidae; genus Sinocyclocheilus; species Sinocyclocheilus grahami. The sequence continues at coordinate 4,249 of NW_015510308.1, forward strand.
TAGATAGAACTGTTAAATAAAGAACGTAAACGCAGCTATTATAGCATTTGCTTTTATATTATTAGTAATACAACACTGTAATACTTTCTAATTTAATGTTAATATTCAGCAAATATGCATTTATGTAACTTAAACAAATCCTTGGATAGTAATATCAGCCACCCTATTCTCTAAGATATCGACATTGGCCATCAAAAAATCTATATTGGTGAACCACTAAATTTTAGGGTATAAAGTGTATTTAAGTGTAAGTGTAAATTTTGATTATCTATACTGATAGTTTACAAGAACACTCAACACTGCATCCCCTAGGGGACACAATGGGGAATGCAGCCTGCATGACCGGTGTCTGAAGCATGTGTGAAGCAACACCAATCTACTGGCCCATCACGTCATAGGCAGGGTGCCCGGAAGTAAAAAAGGGCAACTGCTGAATACGTCATCCTCTTTGCTGTCTTCAGGAGCCATCCGTTTGAAGTGCGTGAGAGAGACCAAGGCAGGTGAGCGGTGTGGAAAGTGTGTGCCTCCGCTCCAGAGGTTTCTGGCACTTGAGGACACGCAC
>NW_015510308.1:5099-12464 GCF_001515645.1 Sinocyclocheilus grahami
TGTGTGCCTCCGCTCCAGAGGTTTCTGGCACTTGAGGACACGCACAATCTTTCTGTCATGTGTCTTTGTCAGAGTTTTCTTGAGCTTGTGAGTTTTCTCTCCCAGGGTTTTCAGCACCTAGAGTGGTTCTGGGGAATGTATTTTTGCTCTAGAATATGGCAGTCTGAGGGCAGCTATGTTCTAGCCTCGCTTCTTAACTAGGTTGGGTTCCCCTTGGCACACGTTCTCGAGTAAGTGCTGAAGTCTTTGTCTAGGAATCTGCTATTTGAGGATAGCTGTGTTCCAGCGCGTAGACCGCTCCCCTTTTAGGGTTTTTAAATGGTGTGTCTCTGTGAGCCCCTTGCCTGGACTGTGCCCACACCTGACACTTTCATCTGGCCCACATACCGCGTGGAGTGATGGCAATTGGGTGGTCCGCTCCGGTTTGCCAAATTAGGGCCCCAAGCAAGCCATTGGGAGGCTGCATGTCAGCCATGACAATAAATAAATAAATAAAATAAAGTAGAACTGGCCCAAATCTGGGCCACATTTATTTTAATTCTGGCCCAGATCCAACACCTTGCTCCGGGTTTTTTTTTCTTTTTCAAGAAATACACAAATGATGTGTAAGGCTCCACACTATGTATCTTTGTACTGTCAGGTATGCATCTTTTACTATTTATTGTTGAGATAAAGCATTATTATGATTAAACAAACTCCTGGTTTCTTGTATCGTTTCACATCACTTCATCAGTGATTGGCTGATGGCACAAAAATACAGCCTCAAACCTTCATTGACTGCTCTAGTATGGAGAAGAAATTCTGTGCAATTAATGGGACTCAAAACATACTTGAAATGGTCATATTTTGTGTTCTGCAGAAGAAATTAAATCATACAGGATGGGATCAACATGATTTCTTGTTGTTAACAATGTTAACTTATGTTTAAATGCATTTTTGCACCTTTTACAGTATATATGCAGCTTCAGTGCTGTAGTTGCACTATAATAATGCATAAAGCAATGTGATCATGAGTCTTAGTATGAAAGTTTCATTATATTTTTCTTAACCTAATCTCTCTCTCTCTTTTTCCCCCATCATAGCTTGGAGGTGATCGCACGCATGTTGATCAGTGAACCTCTTTTCTTTTCTTGTGTTCATTGGTGGTCATTACACTGTGCGCATAGTTCTACAAATTGAGAAAAATAATTTATTAAATATTGTGTTTAGATTGGGAATGCAAAAAATGCTGTTGATCACTGACATGATCAAATATGAAAGAAAAGGGAAAACAAATGATAAGAGAAATAAATGCAAATGCTAAGCTGCTGTGGAAATATAATACTCCACAGTATAGAAAAGGGGTGACAAACTCAGTTGCAAAACCGGAGCCCTGCAGAGTTTTGATTCAACCCTAATTAAACCCACGATTCAACTAATCAAGTCCTTCAGGCTTATTTGAAAACCGCCTTATGATTAAACAAACTCCTGGTTTCTTGTATCGTTTCACATCACTTCATCAGTGATTGGCTGATGGCACAAATATACAGCCTCAAACCTTCTTTGACTGCTCTAGTATGGAGAAGAAATTCTGTGCAAGTTAATGGGACACGAAACATTCTTCAAAATATCATCTTTTGTGTTCCGCAGAATAAATTAAATCATACAGGCTTGGATCATACTGATGTTCTGCTATGTTAACTTATGTTTAAAGGCATTTTAGCACCCTTATTACAGTATACAGTATATGCAGCTTCAGTGCTGTAGTTGCACTATAATAATGCATAAAGCAATGTGATCATGAGTCTTAGTATGAAAGTTTCATTATATTTTCTTAACCTAATCTCTCTCTCTTTTTCCCCCGTCATAGTCATCGCAGGCCTGGAGGTGATCACACGCTTGTTGATTAGTGAACATCTGCTGTTGTCTTTTCTTTTCTTTTCTTTTCTTTTCTTTCTACGGTGCCCGCGAGGTGATATGTTCGGTTCACTTAGTTTTGTCGTGGCCACGACTTCTTATGTTGAGGGAACGACATATTTTTCTCGTGACCACGAGTTTAATGCGTAAACAAACCTAATCCAAACCTAAGTATCAAAAATAGATAAAACATTTTTATTAACATTAAACATTTAATTTAATATTTGTATATTATTATTATTATTACATTAACTTATTAGGGCGATATTTTTATATTTATTGTTATATATGCTTATTTCCCCTTTCAATTTGTGTATCACTTTAACTAGTTAACGTTTTGTATAATTATGCTAGTATTTGCTGTCCTACCATATATTTTGTAAATAAATACCTGACAATCATGCCAATAATGTTTTGATATTATGATTGTATTTATGCCCATGTGTGATGATAAATGAGCGTGTTGTGTTTTCATTTACAAATTAAACTATGTGAATGATTAATTCCTCAACGAAACACTGTAGTATTTATAATTATGGTCTATTTATTAGCCGGAATAAAATTAAATACATGTTAAATTTAAACTGCATTCCAGCAAAAATTCCAGTCAGCATAATCCAGTAGGCTAATATTTACAAAAGTATTCAGAACGTTAAGTAAAGAGATCAAAATAAATTGAAAAAAATGAATATAAACGAATATAAAAATATAACCAATAATAATAGGCTAATAATAATAATATACAAATATTACGGGAAAAAGACGATCAGTTAATGGACTTACAAGACTGTATAGGATGGATAAAAATGTTTTCTTGTTGGCCTATTTTATATTATGCACTTTATGTAACATGTATTCATGATAAACATCATTTGAATGCTGACTATCCACGTAATACAGCCCGATAGCCAAGGCCTATGGTTAATAATTGAATAATGTAATAATTTATATAATAAATAATATAATAATTTCTCAATTCAAAATAAAATATTAATGAATCAATCTCTGATAATCCTTGGTTGCTATGATCAGGCAGGTTTGTTTACGCATTAAACTCGTGGCCACGAGAAAAATGTGTTCCCTCAACATAAGAAGTCGTGGCCACGACATAATATCACGTTCCCACGAGTTAATATGACATTCCCTCAAATTAATATCTTGTGTCCACGACATATTATCACATTCCCACAAGTTAATTATGTCGTGGCCACGACAAAACTAAGTGAACCGAACATTTCACCTTACGGGCACCGTACTTTTCTTTTCTTTTCTTTGCATGTGTTCCTTGTTGGTCATTACACTGTGTGCATAGCTCTACAAATTCAAAAAAATTATTTCTTAAATATTGTGTTCAGTTTGGGACGCGAAAAATGCTGTTGATCACTGACATGAATAACAAATATGAAAGAAAACGGAAAACAAATGATAAGAGAAAGAAATGCAAATGCTTTGCTGCTGTGGAAATATAATACTCCACAGTATAGAAGAGGGGTGACAAACTCAGTTGCAAAACCGGAGCCCTGCAGAGTTTCGATTGAACCCTAATTAAACACACCTGATTCAACTAATCAAGTCCTTCAGGCTTATTTGAAAACCACCTGGGATGTGTGTTGGAGCTAGTTTGGAACAAAACTCTGCAGCGCTCTGGTCCTCCAGTTCTATACCATCACAGAGTAAAATGTGGAAATGTGAGAACGAGGAAGAAAAATGTAAAGGGCTTTTGTTTTAGAGTAATAAACAAATGAAGTGACGTGCTGAGTGACGGATGAGAGCAGATATAATAATCATATAGTTTGAAGCTGCAGACAGAAACATCAGACTCAGGACAGAAACACACGACCTCTAAAGTAAGAACAACTCCTCTTCATTCTTTAACTAGAATTAGACTTTTGAGATGTTAATAATGTCTAAATGATTGTGAGTTGTGTTCTGCTGCTAAAAAATTTTTTTTATTATTACAATGTTTTACTCTCTTATTCTTCCTCAGAAATGGAGCGAACTCTATATTTCATTCTTCTTCTCATTGGTGAGTGTTTGTGGTTTTATTCATGGTTTCTAGTTTCATTAGGTCTGTTATGAAAAGCATTAAAGCAAAGCCTCTCTTTCACAGCTCTCTGCTCCGTATCTGAATGTGTTCAGCGTCAGTATCACTTTATAAATGAGAACAAGACCTGGACTGAAGCTCAGAGATACTGCAGAGAGAAATACACAGATCTGGCCACCGTTGACAACATGAACGACATGAACGAGCTGAAGAAGAGTGTGAATGATGGAGGTTTTCAGTTTGTCTGGATTGGGCTGCAGAAGACGGGTCGCAATAAATGGCAGTGGTCTTCAGGGGAAACTGCGCTTTATCTGAACTGGGCTACTGGACAACCAGATAGTAGTTATTGTGTTATTATGACGGGAAATGGGCGATGGCATGATTTTCCATGTAGAGTTGCCCAGCATTTTATCTGCAACAAGAGTGAGTACAAACACCTAATATATGTAGCCCAGGGGTTTTCAACCAGGGGCCTGAGATCACCTTTTAATTCAGAGGCAAACACTCAAGTAATTATGAATACGAGCTAGCAAATCTTTAGCCATCACTAAGTCTGCTTAGTTCCACTGCTAATCAGTTGACAGAGAAGAGTTGTGGCGTGTATCTAGTACTAGTAATAATTCTAGTACTAGTAATAATTCTAGTACTAGTAATAATACTAGTACTAATAGTACTTTGTGGCAGTTATATCTGACAAACCTATTGTTAACTAAAAGTAAACAGAAAGATCAGATTATAATCTACCAGCTCTAGATTTATATTATATCATAATAATATTAATAATCATAACAATGTAGTGGCACAATGAAAACAAAGTAAAACCGCTAAGGAGCTGGGTGAGGAAATTACTTGTGACACATTTAATCATATTTGATATCTTGAATTTTTTATTTTTTTTTGTAATACACTGAAAACATTTCTGGCAAGTGCTGATGATTCTTTAAACATTAAACTAATGTGGAGATTAATGTAAATATTTTTTTATATTTGTTTTTTTTACTATTATTATTACTGCTGATAAAGAAGGTGGTAGAAGCAGTAGTATTGTTATTATTGTTGACATAATTATGGAAATCCTATTATATACCCTTAAGTACAGTATAGTTTGCATGTTTTGTGATCACTATTTTACTACCAGAGTACATCCCCCTACCTCCCTTTTTCTCATTTATTGATTAAGTTCTTATGATTCTTTTGATCAAGTTTAAAATAATTTGGACATTCATGTAAACATTATTTATTTTACTCACAGACGCACATTTTTTTTATCTCTTCTTGTTCAAACACTCTGCTGTACACATGTATTTAGATTCATGCAAGTGATATACACATACACAACCTCAAACCCACACTCTTGTTTGTTTTTTTGTGATGTTAGGTTTGTGTTTATGGTGTTGTCTTCCTGTATTTTGTTTTATTATGACATGTCCAAGAAACAAATTTAAGAAAAACATTTAAAAAAAAAATTAAAGGCACGTGGTCAGTTAGGGTAAAGTTAGAAAATACACAAAAGGAGCAAATAACATAAAATAGTACTCAACTGCGCTACCTGGAGTAGTCAAGGACATACAGCCCTACACAAAGGAACTGTTATGGGTCGAACGAGACTAGAGACGTGTGGATCCATATGCAAGACTCTATTTCAAGGCGTGGTCATAAAACAGGAAAGGGTCAGACAACAACACAGGTACAACACAGGCAAGACAAAAGAGTAATCCGAAACGGGCGTGGTCGATCGGTGACTGACAATATCCAGAGAGCTTGACAAGAGGGCAAGGTGCAAACAAAGTCCGAATGGCAAGACAAAAGGGTAATCCAAAATACACAGGCAAGAGTCCAGACACGGGAAAGCAGGCAAGACAAGACTATGACATTAGCTATGTTTCCATCACCCTGTTTTAATGCGCATTTTGAAGTATCGCATGAGAAACGAGTGATGGACAGCATAACCTGACTAACCAGCAGACCAATTTAGTTGCACAACAACTGAAATGTTGTCATGGTCATTCTGAAGTGCCCGAGCAAAGTCTGCCGTCAAAGTATTTCTGTAAAACTGCCTGCCAGAACGGTCTACCACGACTACGTTCTCAAACAGCTGACATTCACCGCTGAAAGCAAGACCGCATTTATTGTGTTTTGTCTGCTCACTCAAAGCACAAGTAATTTATTATATTTGAGAATTATTATATTCAGTGGCTTCTTTTACTTAGTGATATTTGTTGCCAGTTTATCAGGAAGTGACAATTTTGTTCGCTCTGACTCATCGAATAGAAACAGTGCTTGTTCGCAAATGTTTTATGCGATATTACAATTTTGCTCAAGTTAAATTTGCAACTTTGGATGGAAACCTGGCTTATGACTAGAAACTAAGAACTAGAAACTAGAGCAGAAAACTGGCACCATGATGTAGCTATCACTAGGTGAACGATAAACGCTGAACAATACTCGGCAGTGAGAAAGAGGAAGTCCATGGCTTATGTAGGGTGTTTGATTGATTGCAGCTGTGTGTGTGTAATCAGTGCAATGGATGAAGGGAAATGTAGTCCGGTGTGAAGTGCAATAGTCCATCGTAATGAGCGGGTGATCTCTGATGGTGTGCGAACAGAAGGGCAGGCACAGGATTCGTGACAGGCACAAAGGTTAATTGACACTGGCAGGGTGAATGAAAACAAAACAAACAAAAAAGTCACTTTAAATACAAAATGAATATAAAACATTCAACCAATATACTAATGCCACAAATCCTCAGTAGATAATCACTAAACAATATCAAACACACAGTCACTGAAAATACAAAAAGAGGGAGATGGTCAGCAGAGGCACTCAGGTTCCACCCCACACAAGAAACAAACCAACACACAACGTGTGCAAATAACGAAAATTAATCCAAATGAGACCCAGGCAAAGCAGCACTTGGTAGATGCTTACAGACAATTACAAGACAATAAACTAAAACCTATGAGCATGTAAGTCTATTGTTAACAGAAATATCTATTTTTAAAATGAAGAAACCTACCTGGGAACTATTGCAAGCAGTAAGTGCACATGACTGGCGTTCACAAATATACCGGTTTTAACATCTCAAACAAGTTCAAGTTCAAACACGATTCCACTACACCTACCATCATTCACAGCATAGAGTCCACAATGAGCGGGGGACAATAGTGATGCATACCAGGCCAACAAACCACTTGTGTTCTTATACTCCCTAAAACGGGCACTGATAGGCTCAAAGAACTGGCATGAGACCTGCCAATACCCTGCTACAAAAGAAAGAAAGAAAGAAAGAAAGAAAGAAAAAGAAAGAACCAATATAATGAATGAGACTTATAAGTAACAAACTTGTATCTGCTTTTATAGAGCATGTGTCTATACAGTTACAAACCTTAATGGCACAAATTACTCACCATTATAGCTGTTCAAAT